>NW_017803943.1:864459-872841 GCF_001625305.1 Branchiostoma belcheri | reverse complement strand
GTGGGGAAAAAGTCACAGAAACTCCTGCGACTCACCCTAGAAAACAGTACACGCTAAGATTTCCAAAATTCCTTTTTAAGGTGAGAATTTAATCCACCTTAACTTAAGTTGCAACTTCATTTTGATTTGCAAATACTTCAATGTCTTAAGCTCAGTATTCTAGCCAGTGTTCTAGCCAATGTCCATCTTTTTGTTATTTGATGGAATTTTTCTGCTTGTGACAGACATAAGTTTTGCCCACCCGGTAAAAAAAGATGGAAATAGATGTCATTCAAGTAAGCTTAGTCTACCAGCAAAATTTGCCCCTCAAAATACAGGAAACAGCATTTCAGAGCCAGAAAATTGAATTGGCATGGCCTTGTGGTATACATGTCAATTTAATGTATTTTGGGAAAAAAAGATTCAAGAAGGATAACACATTTTCATCTGCTTCCCAGGTTCTTGATGCTCCAGAACTTCAAGACGACTTCTACCTTAATCTTGTTGACTGGTCAGCTACGAACATCTTGAGTGTTGGGCTGGGGACTTGTGTATACTTGTGGAGTGCGTGTACTAGTCAGGTAAATTTCTCATGCTTTTTTTTTTCCTTCTGTGTTATATTTTTTCTTGGTGACAGTTCAACAGAGTACTGAGTGCAAAGAGCTATATGGTCTAACCAAATAGCATTAACCAAATATTCTACATGTATGTAATGGCATTTTGTGTAAATGCTACATTATTGTAACATTTGAATTTTGATGCAATAATTTTTTTTTCTATTGGTCTTGTATATCTTCATAACTAAATCGTGCATCTCTTCCCCACAGGTGACAAGACTATGTGACTTGTCGTGTGACGGAGATTCTGTAACATCTGTAAACTGGAACGAGAGAGGAAACCTGGTTGCGGTCGGCACCCACAAGGGTTATGTCCAAGTCTGGGACGCCATGGCGGGCAAGAGAATCTCCATGTTAGAGGGACACTCCGCCAGAGTTGGTCAGTACCAGGACTTTCAATTAACAGATCTTATAATACCTGAATGGTTGACTGGTGTTCTGGTGACTTACAGCCAAATACTAGGCAACCATGGTTGAACGTCGACCAACAACTGAACATTTGGAAAAATTTGACTGGTGCAGCTGAATAGTAGCCGAAATTGCTGAACAGCAGCCAACCCAGTCGACTTTGCACAGGCCTACTCCTACCATAGCTGGGTGCATTCGGCTAGTGTTTGGGAGCCCAAATTTGTGAATGTGCGATAGGGGCTTTATGGAAAAGAGTATGGAAGTTGAACACACAGTGATACCAGTAGACTAACCCCATGCTGTAGTATTATTGGTGCTTACACAACTGTGTGGCCTAAGGGCTAAGGAAATGCAGATGGATGCTGCCCTAAACATCATATGGTGAAGGAAGGGCTTTGAGCTAAACAGAAATGACTTAACAGAGACAGCAGAAACAATGTATGAATCTGTGACAACCATTTGTTTTTCCACCCACAGGAGCTTTGGCTTGGAATGCAGACATCTTGTCTTCAGGTAGCAGAGATCGGCTCATCCTACAGAGGGACGTCAGAACGCCCAGTGTGGTGCCTGAGAGAAGACTGGCGGGTCACAGACAAGAGGTAAACACAGGGGTCACACATTCTAGAAGTAGAAGAAACGGTGATGTAGTTTTGTAAAGCATCAAAAAAATTGTACAACTGCAGAAAAAGTACTGGTACCCCAAACAACCTGGTATTTTGTCAAGCTAAACAATTACATCAGAAACAAAGTATCTTGAGCCCTGAGTTAATGAAAAAGTTCAAAAAGAGAAAAATTAATGTGCCACATAGGCAAAGATAACACCATTTTATAGCTAGTGTTGTGATTGTTTATTATGTTTTGTTATGTATGTATGTTTGTTTATTAATTGTTTATTCATCTGTTACAGGTGTGCGGCCTGAAGTGGTCTCCAGATCACCAGCACCTGGCTTCAGGCGGAAACGACAATAAGGTGAGAACCAAAATAAGTCCTTTTTTCCATTTACTACTTGGATTCCAAAGTATACTGCTTTCTGTTTGATAGACAAGTGTATCACAATTGATATGATGCCGATCCTGATTCCAATATCCTTTCCTCTCTCCCTAGTTATTTGTATGGAACTTGACCAGTGTCAACCCAGTCCAGCAGTACACAGAGCACCTAGCCGCGGTGAAGGCCATCGCCTGGTCACCCCACCAGCACGGCCTCCTGGCGTCCGGCGGCGGTACTGCAGACCGCTGTATCCGCTTCTGGAACACGCTGACGTGCCAACCGCTACAGTGTGTGGACACAGGGTCTCAGGTCTGCAACCTGGCCTGGTCCAAACATGCCAACGAGCTGGTGGGTTCACAATGTGTTGTTGTGTTTGTTTACGTTGTAAATAAGGATTTTTTAGATACATATTGACCACAAATAAAAGACACGACTTTCCTCACTCCATCTAGGTGAAAAGAGGGTACCTGACTTTGGTTGGGAAGATAAAAAGCGGCAAAAAGTTTTATAACTTTTTGCCCAATCCTCGAAAAATAAATGTGAATAAAATAAAATAGATATAAAAAGCGGTGGAAGGAGAGAGGAGATGGGCTCCACCTTCCAATTCAGTGTCATAGAATAAATAAATTACCAACCCACCTAAACTACAGCCTTAAAAGGGCTATGGAACTTAAACCTTTAACTTTTTACTTCTCATTTTCATCATCTTCATTTCTGTCTAGCCCCACAACGTAGGATTATTGGTAGGTTGCGCATTGTGTGCCTTCTTCTAAACACTTTTCCTTTTTCTACAGGTGAGCACCCACGGCTACTCCCAGAACCAGATCCTGGTGTGGAAGTACCCATCGTTGGTGCAGGTGGCCAAACTGACGGGTCACTCCTACCGCGTACTGTACCTCGCCATGTCGCCCGACGGAGAGGCCATAGTCACGGGGGCGGGGGACGAGACACTAAGATTTTGGAATGTCTTCAGTAAGACTAGATCTAATAAGGTAAGACGCTGCATACTGTTTTTAGTTCGTATCTTGAAAGTTGTGTGTTGATGATTTTGAATCAACTCCATGATCCAAAATGCTCATTTTGGTTGCCCAAACAGTTGAAACTCCATGTCTCCTTAGTCATTACAGTTACAATGCAGTAGTTTGATGAAAATTTTTAAGATCCATTGTTTGAATTATGAACAAACCTGGTGTGTTTCATTCATGGCTCCAATCATAGTACATTGTACATGTATTTGGTGATATCATGTTTTTTTTCGCCCTGTGCCTTCATTTTTTTCCAAAAAAAATCAGAGAACCAATTTGTTCCTTCAAAAAAATCTGAGAACCAACAATTTAGATTGATGTGGCCTAAATTCCACATGTCAGTTAGTTCTTATTACCTGTTACATATATGCTTAGTTTGAGATGTAGTATTCTTTCTTACAAAGATGTTCACCTTTTCTCTCCAGGAATCTAAGTCTGTCCTGAACCTGTACACACACATCCGGTGACCACAGAACAGAGACTAGCTTCACCTCACATTCAAGGGTACCTCAAGCCGCAGCAACAACATTGTTTTTCACCCTGAAACAGTGTTCCACCCACCCAGCGTCCGTCATTCCATCGTTTGACAGAATTTTCCCTCTCCTGATTTTGCCAAATTTGTCATCAATGACAGACAAAAATTGCCAGGTAGAGAATCACAAAGAGATGTCATTAACGTTAAATTAAGCTTAGCCCACTAGAGAAATTTGCCCTTCAAAATGCAGGAAATGTCATCACTTGGCAAGATATAATGCTTGCCATGATGTTATGTCCAACAAAATTTCAGGCTGTCTAGAACACTATTTCTCACTGTTTCTGCACTGGGACTGGGAATCAGCGTCAAAGTCGAGAAAATTTTACCCATGCATCAATATTATTTCCACTCAACCAGCTACCATGCATATATATGATTGTATGGTGTAAAATTATGGTGAAGATCTCACTAGTAACTTTGTATAATCAATTATGTACAAATCAGCAGTAGGCCAGAGGTACATTCAAGTGTAAGTACATGTAGGAACATGTCTACAACAAGTGGTATAAGGGCTGTTGTGATTCAAAGTTTCAGTTTGGGCCAATAAGGAACATATTTTAGACCCCACCCCTTTTATTTCAATTCAGCATTCCTTTGTACAGGTTAGTAAATTGTTGTTATGATTATTTTATTTTGAAAAGTTTTCCTCGATCTGCCTCCACACAGGTTTTAAGATAGAAAAGTCTTTTTGTTTCAAAGCCATTTAGAACAATGAAACTATGGTCCCATTAGTGAACTCCAGTGTTTTGCAAAGTGCATGTTAGTTTTGAATATTTGTTTATTCATTTGCAAAGCATCTGCCTTTGCGTTGGATGCAGAATGTTCACTCAAGACAGTGTTAAGTGTATTTTTTGCAAGCAACAAGAAGACTAAAAAAGACATTACAAGTCAGTGGTGTCAAACTGCACCAGAAGAGACCTCAATCCTTAACGGATTGCCAAGTTGGAGCTATACCGTGGCAGAATATTGCACTGCCCACCCAGAGATTATTATATAAATATGTCCAAGCATGTAGTAGTACTAGGAGTACACTTAAGAGAAACTGGCACTCTGTATATTAAAAGGGAAAAAAACTACCTCTCTTGTTTACACTTACTTCAAACTTGTCGTTTAGTGCAGCCTGGGACTAGGAGCAAAGCTCTACAGACATGTTGGTTGTGTTGCAAAACCGGTACCACTTTGTTATTGTTAACGTCAACCTTCATAACGTCAACTGTGTGTAAAATGATTTCACATTAGATGTTCAGCTTAATTTTTGTGTATAACATGTATTTTACATCCTAGTAGAGGCACTATATATATATTACTTCTGAACTATAAGGAGAGAGGTTTAAAGTATTACTTGTATGGTTCTATGGTACAAGGAAATACCATTTCCTATACACTACTGACAATAAATCATGTAACAACAAGAAGTCAGAGGTCTCATAGTTCCATGAAATATCTAGAATTTGTGTATTAGTGACTGTGTCCTCATTCAATGATGGTGTCTACAAGTCTTTCTTTATCATGCAAAGGGAACCAACAACAGCTATCAAGGTCCTGTATTGAAAACTGTGAAAATCACACAAACAGCCTGGCAGGGCACTGACTAGAAAATGTGACCATGCCATTATATATGTTTGGCATGTTTTTAGGCATATTTATCTGGCTTTTTTTTACATTAAAAAGTCATTTGCATTACCCAGAGGTTGTGCTACCCTGTAGGGGTCCTGGGGTGTTCCAGTGGGCACCTGGGAAATGTTTTCTTCTGACCAGGGGTGCAAAACTGGCCAGGTGGACTACCAGACTGTTGGGGTTATCATGACTAGTTTACGGCATTCGTCTGTCACCGGGTCCTGGGTTCATTTCCATTAACTACTGTTTTAATGGTAGGAAGTAAACTACTTTAAACTTTGGTAGGGGGTAAACTTTTAGCCGTTAACTAATGTTAGTGGCAGGCTAAACCTACCTCACTTGACACAGGCTTGAACAAATGAACACACAAAAACATTCCCTTCACCATTTTTTAATTTTTTTTTTTTGGGGGGATGGGCTGGGGCTGGGGTAAATATTGTATCATACCCAAACATATCTAAAAGAGATAAATATTGCTTAATGCTTTGTTACCAATACAAATACATGTATGACCTACATTATTGGAACTGAGCCCAAACTATGCACCAAGCACGTGTATCTGAGTGTAGATATGATATACAAGTACAACATGTATTAGTACCTTTACAGAAAGAAACACATGTTGTAAGTCCACTTTTATCACAGATACAGACAACACACCAGAATACAAGAATGCTGTGAATAAGAATTACTCTGCTATAAAGAAATAAGCATGACTAACAGGTAAAATACATATAGAAGACCGTAGGCTCTGTTTTGTAGCCATCCACCATAAAAAATACCTTAAATCTATTGATAAAGTTTCAGTACTATTGAGCACATGAACAGAAAGCATGCATGGATAATGAGTGAAATCATTTCTAATCTCCAAGCAGATCCTACGGTGGCCAGATTAACAATTTGTCAGAGGAGTGACGTGTGGGGGTGGTTGTAGTCCTCTAGGTTGTTTGAAATGATAATATCGATAGGTAATAATATATGGTCTTAGGTAGATTGTTTAAAATAGCGACATAGGCACATGTAGTCCTCTAGGTTGTTTCAATACAAATATAGAGAGTCCTCTTTTAAGGTTGAACGGAAATATTTGTAGTCCTTTAGGTTGTTTGAAATGATAATATCGATAGGTAATGATGTACGGTCTTGGGTAGATTAGCGACATAGGCACATGTAGTCCTCTAGGTTGTTTCAATACAAATATAGAGAGTCCTCTTTTAAGGTTGAACGGAAATATTTGTAGTCCTTTAGGTTGTTTGAAATGATAATATCGATAGGTAATGATGTACGGTCTTGGGTAGATTGTTTACAATAGCGACATAGGCACATGTAGTCCTCTAGGTTGTTTCAATACAAATATAGAGAGTCCTCTTTTAAGGTTGAACGGAAATATTTGTAGTCCTCTAGGACTAGGTTGTTTGAAATGATAATATCGATAGTTAATAATGTACGGTCTTCAGTGCGAGCGGAAAGTCCTATAGGTCGATCGGAAATAATGATACACGTTTTGTTTGTCGATGCAAACAACGCTGGACCGAAGGAGATAACGTATTTAAAGTTAGGCCATGTTGTTTTGATTATATGGATGACATCCGCAAGTCATTGCTAAAATATTGGAAAACGATACTTATATCGTAGAATGCTGAAGGAAAAGAAGACAATGTAAGGAAATGAAAATAGTCTATTAATTGCCAAAGTCATTGTGATTTGTCATTTGTTCATTCTTCATAATCACGTATATTTCATACTGAAGGAATTTTTAAGACAAAACTTTTTTATTCGCACGCGTCAGTTTTGGGGTTCCCAGAGGATGTCATCCATCTATAGCTAATCAAATCAACATGGCTTATTCACACTGGTATCAGAAGGTTATGTGTTAGGTACATCTATGGGAGTTGCCGTGTAGTGTGGTGCATAATTATCCTTATGATATCTAAGATCAATTATGGGTAAGCCACTTTCCAAAAAGTAGTCGCAGAGTTCGAGGGTTAAATCCTGGGAACACACCATATGTCTATGTAGATATATAGTCATGACCTAAAAGTGCGTGATGATGTAAATAAAACAAACTTGTCCAATCGTAGATTAAGTTTTTGCAACGTGAGCATCTAAAGCTCGCCAGGCTATATAAAAAGGGCACCAGGTCTGGATACATACGTCGGACGAGTGTTCCAGATCAGCCACCATGGAGACTTGCACAGCTCTTGTTCTGCTGGTGTTGTTGGGCGCGGCCCAGGGGCAGTCCATCTACGAGGTGACCGGCGACTGGGGAGACCGGTTCCAGGCTAACGTCTACATCCCGGTCGCCCAGGCCGTCAACGGCGGTTGGACCGCCACGCTCAAGTTCGACAAGGCGGTTGATCTGGAGGTTGGGACTGTTTTTTTTTTTTTTACTCATGCTATCCATCCATATTTTAGCTTCTCCGCTGGTCCTTTTATCAATAACACGAAGCCCTAGCTGTAAGAACACCTTAATACATGCGTAAAGGACTTTTTAGGTACATACAAAGGAAGAAACGGAGCCTTAAAGCATGGGTATAGGTCCCGTTTCTTCCTTTACGCATACATTTACGGGTATTTCAAAGTGTATTTAGAGGATCTTAAAAAGAGGTAGGATTTGGTGCAGTGGGCGAATTCGAAGCCTTACGTTACATTGTGTCTCTCTCTTCCCAGATTTGGCTTGCTGAGGTGACGGATATCCGCGAGGGCGACACGGTGTTCGATCTGAAGGACATGGGCTGGAACGGCCACCTGCCTGCCGGGACGTTCGAGCTGTCCTTCATCGCCAACACACAGGGAGCAGCGGCCAACCTGGTCGGGTTCTGGTTCAACGGGCAGGAGGTCACGTCTGGCGGTTCAGGCAAGGCCGGGGTATTACCTTCTGCAAGAAGGTTATAATTATGCTTTCGGTGTCGTTCGTGTTTGTTTACCTTCTTGAAAAATGTAGGTATTGTTTTTTATGTGTTTTTGTGTCTGTGTGTGTGTGTGTGTTTCGGCATGGCCCTTAGGTCAGGCTGCAATATATGGATATGGTTGGGTTCAGTCTGAAAGTCACTTCAACTGTTTTCACGTGTTTTTCATTAGGCCATGTTGATTTGATTATATGGATGACATCCGCGCGCGCATGAATTTTCGGCCGTTTCCAAAAAAAAAAAGTTTTACTAACCATACTGTAAATACGTACAAAACAGTTGCAAAATGAGCAAAATAATACCA
>NW_017803943.1:844041-864439 GCF_001625305.1 Branchiostoma belcheri | reverse complement strand
AAAATCAAACGAAAAAAGACGAAATTGTAAAGAAATGAACTTGAAGACTAGATTATTCGCCAAACCATATTCTGTGCCATTTGCTCAACCCTCATGACCACGTAGATTTCATAATGAAAAGAACTTTTTTTTTTTGCAAAACTTTTTTTTTATTCGCACGCGCGCATCAGTTTTGGGGCTCCCGGAGGATGTCATCCATATAATCAAATCAACATGGCCTTACATGACCTCCTTGACAGATGGTGCATGATAAAGAAGGGGATTGCACAAGATCTAGATATTTTATGGAGGTCTGAGATCTCCGAATTCTTGCTGTTTGCTCGTGGAAAGCATAACTCAAGAAGTTGTAGGTGGATCTTGCATTGATGATATTTGGTATGTGCTAATTAAAGAGAATTAATGAGATAGAGGGGTGTTATCTCATTAATTCTTACGAAATTCTTGAGGCGAATTAATGAGATAGAGGGGTGCTAGCTCATTAATTCTCTATGATTATATGTATGAAGTAAAGATTGGTGTTATAATACCAGGGGTCGAAATAGATTTTGGGGCCAACTTGCACTGGTGCAAATGAAAAGAAAAATACTTGCACCGGAAGAAAAATAGTTGCACCCTCCAAAAATACAGAAGTGATGGGAAACATCCGCTGGCAGCGACGTAGATAGTAACCTTCTGTTACTTACAAAAAATGAAGAAAAACTTCATGGATTCTGGTTTTGTTCCTTTCCACTCCAGTTCTTTTTTAATTAATATTATTGGGTAATTCTACAGGTAGTAACAGTGGATAAAGCAAACTTGCACCATGGTGCAAGCAGGCAAAAAATTAGTTGCACTACACCAAATTTACTTGCACCAAGTTGCACACAGAGGGTTATTTCGACCCCTGAATACTGTATGCAATGTATGTATATAATGTAGTTATCACCTATTTTCATTGATATTTCCTGGACTTAAACAACTAGATAATTATCTTATGTTGACAGGTACAGGTACTGGTACTGGGACAACCCACCGCCCGTCTACCAGCCACACCCACCCCACCTCTCCCACCGCCGCTACACAGGGTTCCGCCACCACTGTGGGCGTCGTCCCTCCTGTGGTAAGTTTGTGTGTTTTTATTTATTTATTTATTGAGCTTCACAGAATATTCTGATCGGAGCCGTCAACAAGAACAATATGTTCCTCTGCCAGGTCGAATTTAGCCAAATAGCGAGAATAATTGGCCAAGGGAGTTTTGCCAGTCTGTAGTGTAGAGTCCTGATTAGGGAGAGGGGGGAGGGGGGTAACTTTCCCTCGAACTGACTCTCCTAAACAACTAAACTTATTGCCCTTTTTGCCGGCCCAATTCTGCGATCCGTATCCAGGGTCGTAGGAAGGGCTGCTGGAGGCTAGCTGCAATCGTGCATAGATTAAGAACAATTTTTGGTACGTTTTGTGTGTCATTTTACATGTACATCATACTTTTAAATCTTGTATTATGATTATGAAATCACGGAAATCTGTTTTCGGCCCTGCTTGATTGCCGTATAGTGAAAAGGGAGCGTATTTTATCCTTATAGATGCGTTTTTTTGTTGTTCTGAACTAAAAATACGGGAAAGGTCATCTGTAAAACAAGCCCGACGGACCTATACATATGTTTGTGTGTACACACAAGTATATGGGAACATCGCCATATGTGCTTGACACACACAAATAACTGCTCGGTCAATAGTAATATTTGATTAAAGTGTACTGTTATCTTTTCTTCCGGTAGAAGCCTTGTTTGGCCTTACCTTATGTAACGTTACACGTGGACCGTGGGTATGTGCATATTCATGTTGTGCTGATGCCATGACTGCCGGGGATCCCTGGAGAACGGTCCTGGATACCCCACGAGTAGCCAGGCTACCATGCTAAATTATCCATAACCTTGCCTAGGAACGGTCAGACTTATTTTTTTAAATCATCCCCAAAGTCCTTCACCACCCAGCTAACCTAAAGTAGTTTGTTCAAAGAGTGATATATAGTTTCAAGAAGATGGAAATATATTTGTGAATATATTCGTTATTTGACAACCTGAAGAAACTGTGTTTTGCTACTGTACTCGGCTCTTGACGTTTATTTTCTCCCCCGGCCAGGTCGGTGCGTACGACTACGTGGACGCCCTGCACAAGTCCATCCTGTTCTACGAGGCGCAGCGTGCCGGCAACCTGCCTGGCAACAACCGTATCCCATGGCGACGCTCCTGTTGCCAAGGCGACGGTCAGGACGTGGGGCTCGACCTGTCGGGAGGCTGGTTCGACGGTAAAAAAACATGTTCATCTATATTATTATAATTAGCGTGAAAGTTCGTCTGTGAAAATCAAACTGTACTCCAAATGAAAAGGAATTTCACTCACCGGAATTTTTTACCAAATCTCTCTGGGCGTCTATATCGCCCTCCGTTCAGATACTAGTATAATATTGATTCACCGTACATCTCATCTCTCTACAGCTTTTGATCATTGGAGCTTGGAAGTCTATATCGCCCTCCGTCCCGGCCTCTGTTCAGATTATAAGGGATTCACCATACATGTCATTTCTCTATCAGTAGAGCCTGTGAGTCAAGTTGATATCGCCCCCGTCCCTCCCGGCCTCCATTCAGATTGATTCACCATAATTTTTATATTTCTCTATCAGTAGAGCCTGTAAGTCAAGTCTATATCACCCCTCGTCCTGGCCACCGTCCAGATTGATTCACCATACATGGTATTTCTCTCCAGCTGGTGACCACTTGAAGCTGCACTTCCCGCTGGCCTACACCATCACCGTGCTGTCCTGGGGCATGATCGAGTTCAAGCGGGCGTACGAAGCCGCCGGGGAGATGGCCAACGCCCTGGACTCCATCAAATGGGTGACGGACTACCTCATCAAGTGCCATCCCAGCAAGTTCGAGTTCGTGGCGCAGGTAAGGTTCGAGAAGGCTTACATGGATTGTCTTCAAGTTGATACTTGGTCTGTGGCTAGGCCGTCATGAGACCGCAAAATGTTTAAATTTGCCCACCCCATGGCGGCTTGTTATGATACTGCAGCGGTACTACCTGTTTTGATATCTCGTGATCTGGGCATGCTAGAGACACAAATGTCGGATGGTAATAGGCTCTTGTGTCCGGGAACAGGTGGCGTGAGTTAGGGCCCCTACACATAGTGGCCTTTTTCTGGAACTGCAGGGGCGTTTTTTTATAGCTGATACGAATGCCGTAATGGTGCCCTGTTGCGATGGATCGCCTCTACTTACAGACAAAACATTCAGGCTTAATTCAATAAGATCGTTGTTGAAAGTTTTCTTCCTAATTTTGCCAGGTTGGCGACACCGGTGCAGACCACGCGGTGTGGTGCCAGCCCCAGGCCATGACCATGCACCGGCCCGCCAAGAAAGTCACAGCCAACCAGCCTGGGTCGGAAGTCACCGCCGAGGCCGCCGCCGCCATGGCTGCTGCTTCCATCGTCTTCAGGGAAAACGGAGGTACAAAATAAGAGCTACTAATCTCCAAACAGATAAATCGCTTGGGGATTCACTACACGAAATCCTATATTAGAGCTCCTTGAAACGCAATGGAAGAAACAGAACATTTACGCAAGCTTTGAATTGTTCCTAAAGAATGGATTTCGTACAGTGATTATGTTGTTGATCTTTTGTGGTCTTTTCTACATTTCTGAACACAAAAGCGCGGCAAGGAGCGACGCACGTCGACAGAATACCCCTTGGTTGATTCATTTACTTACTACATTTGCATCTTTTTAATCACAATTTTATGTTGTAGGAGGATCAATTCAGATTTTTGCATCTTAGATTGTGTTTGTGGTAGGCTGGTAGCCCATGGGACATAATGTCTCTCTACGCAAGGCCATAATGCTAACGGTTCTTCTCCTGGAAAGTCTGTGGACAGGTAGTAAAAAATTGCCACCAAACGTGAAAAGGACCCATCCGTTGGACCGCGTTGAGTGTAATCATGTTGTTTTTTCCGTTGTTTTGTTTGCTCCCAGACGCCGGGTATGCGGACACTCTGCTGCAGCACGCCCGGGATCTGTATGAGTTCGCCGACACCTACAGGGGAGACTATCAGAACGTCATCCACGACACGCCGTACCCGTGAGTCGCTTGTCTCTCAAACCACTGTCTACTTGGTCTTAGTACTAGTATATTCAAGTAGGTTATAGGCTTAAGGAACATCCTCTGTCTACTTTCTCTTAGTACATGTATGTTCAAGAAGGTTATTAGAGTAAGCGTAGGGGCCTCCTTTGTATAGTCATTCATTGCCGTCACCAGGTTATTTTTCCATGGTTCGGCCATGGTTGGCCGGTGGTTGGGCGGTGTTAGTAGATCAGCTGAGTGTTTTGAGCATGTTCGGGGGTCAAATTTAACTTAAATTTAATTCTAATTCGATTTGACTTGTATTATAACCGGTAGGCGTGGCTTAAATCTGGTCAGACTGCTCCCGAACCTCAGCCAACATGGGTTGGTTGGTTGTTGATTGGGGGAAGGTTCTTCATACCTTTGTGTCTGTGTTTTATGACGCCTCAGCTCGTTTGGTGGCATGAATGACGAGCTGACCTGGGGAGCCGCCTGGATGTACCGGGCGACCGGGGAGGCGGGGTACCTCACCAAGGCTGAGCAGTACTATGACGAGTACGGCATCAGCGGCGGCGGATTCAGCTGGGACGAGAAACAGTCGGGAGCAATGGTGAGGGATAATTACCTCCGTGAAAAATGGAGGTATCGTTTTAGGTCTGCCTGTTTGTGTTTGTGTGTGTGTGTGTGGCTGAATGTGTGTGCGTGTGTTTCTGCATATTTGTGGTAAGCAAGCCTACAAAAAATTCATTTCTATTAACATCCTCAAATTCATCCATCTCATTTCATATTATTACTCCACTGCACACAGAAAGATCAAGCACTGCAATAACTGTATTAGAAGTACATGTAGCAGTAGTATTATCTTATGTTCATATTTTATCATTTCCAATTTTCTTGAAATTATCCCTCGGGCACAAATTTGCAATAAAGTTTGATTTATATTCAAATGTTCACTCTTTGCGTCCGTAGCTGGTTCTGTACAAGGCGACAAACAAGGAGAAGTACAAGAATGACATCTCAACATACATGAGTAGGAAGATGCCAGGCGGCGGAGATACCTACACACCCAAGGGCCTGCTGTGGCTGAACGAGTGGGGATCCTGCAGGCATTCCGGTGGGTATTTACCTCCGTGAAAAATGGAGGTATTGTTTTTGGCATGTGTGTGTGTGTGTGTTTGTGTGTGTGTGTTGCATGGCCCCTAGGATTGTAATGTATATAGTTGCGTTCAGACTGTCTAAGGGACAAAGTCATCTGGCAGCGCCAGCTGTTTTCAAATGCGTTTTTGTTACATGACCTCCTTGACAGCTGGTGTTGTTTTCCTTGCACAGTAATGAAAGCCTTGTAGACACCATGGTGAATGAGAATAGGACACAGTCACCGTCACACAAGATTGGAAATGACAGTTAAATCCAGCTTCAGCTAAATTTTCAAGCTATAACTTAAAGGCTAGTGCCCATCTCTTGCAACGACTACTACCATTGCCTAATAGCCTGTGTACCATCCGGATTTTCGCTCCGCAACATGATTTTTTCGAGCGTTGCGGAGCGAAATTCCAGATGGTACCCAGGCTATTGCCTAACACTATTTATGCGCTATATTCTCCATGCTGCTCACAGCTAACCACGCGTTCCTGGCGCTGGTGGCGGCCAGTATGGGCATCAACACCGGGCAGTACCGGGAGTTTGCCGCTAACCAGATCCACTACATGCTGGGCGACTCCGGCCGCAGTCTGGTGGTCGGCTTCGGACATAACTTCCCGGTCAGGCCTCATCACAGGGCGTCGTAAGTCAATTCTGTTGGTGAACTTACAGATTGTCATCGTAGTTAGGACTGTCACAGCAGTTATTATTATACTCATTCATTCAATCATTCATTTACATATTCCACTCTCACTCACTCACTTACTCAGTAGGCAGATACCTAAAGTATTGATGAGACTTCAATGGTTTAATTTTCTACATTGTACGTTCACGCCTGTTTCCTCCCCAGTACCTGCCCTATAGACGGCTGGTGTGACTGGAACACCTACAACAACTGGGACTTCAACGAGAACGTGCTGGACGGCGCCCTGGTGGGAGGGCCGGACGCCCATGATAACTACGTGGACGATCGCAGCAACTTCCACACCAACGAGGTGGCCGTGGACTACAACGCCGGCTTCCAGGGCTGTCTGGCAGGTAGGTAGTCTGGTAACCAGACCGCCGTGAGCTCAGTGCTATCCCTTTGGGGCAGAGAGCGTTTGGGCCCGCCAACCAGGCCTCAATTACCGCACTTTGGGAGGGGGGGGGTACGTTTCTTCGCTTGGTAACCAGACCGCCGTGAGCTCAGCGCTATCCCTTCGGCGCCAAGAGCGTTCGTGCCCGCCAGCCAAGCCTCAATTACCGCGCTTTGGGGGGTTTTAAGTTCCTTCGCTCCTTCGCTAAGCGTAATACAGGAAGTCAGCCAGCGGATACAGGGAAACCAGCTGGAGATAGGTCCGTGGCATATATAACTCGCCTGTGCTTGGTAAAGGCCGGGGCCGAAAAATTACTGCCAATCCGACCAAAGGTTTGGTTACCCAGGCTAGCAGGTAGTCTGACTGACTAAGTCAGTCTGACATTTTGCAATTCAAACGGCGTCTTGTCCTGTCAGTAAACAAGAGGTTTCAGGATATCTTTGATACAGACATTCTATGTACATGGTCCTCGGCTTGCAGATGTGCTTCATGCATAGCATTAAGACTGCGCTGACTGATGTTACATGTCCACGCTTTTGTATGTAATCTGACCATTCGATGTATATCTTCCTGGTTTGGAAATGTGACCTGAGCATAAGAGGTACGGGAAGGGGAAACCTTCACTCCCTGAAAGGCACTTATTTTCAATGCAGTTAGGGTAACGACTCAACTTCACTCAAACGACCAGAAAATTGAGTTTTTGGTTCTTACTGATGTTACATAATGCAGCTTTAAGAAGTATACTAACTGATACATCTGAGCTTTTATTCTAAAACTCTCATCTTTTCTTTCCCCTGGGCATCTTAGGACTGATTCAGCTGACCCTGTGATGATGACATCAAGGCTGTACAAACCTGAGAAGCTTTAAGCTCTCAGGAATTAAACTTCTTCATAAGGAGTACCTTTGAAAGGAAGCTCCAGAAAGGAAGGCTAAAATCATGAGATTTAAAACTTGAAATAAAACATTTTAATTAAAGCAGCTCTGCAATATGGCGTCGACATTTGTCTGTCGTTTATTATGTATCAATGATATCAATTAATCTATTATCGCTTCTTCAGATTGATAAGATTTTGTGATATGATGATATAAACCTCTAGAAGCTTGATGATATAAACTTCTGGCAAGGCAACGATAGACTTGAAGACACTAAAGACTGCATGTAAGACACGTGTGGGGTCTCAATTACTAGTACCTTTATTACAAGTCCTGGTGTACAAATGTACCCGCAATTTTCTCACGTATATCCCAGCTCTTTGAAATTGATGATGCATGTAAAAGCTCTGGTGGCATCTTTGCTAAAAACATTATTTTATAAACAAGCGCTTATTTCAAACTCAAAATGACAGTTGTCAGCTAGAAATGTAACATTTGCAAAGCAAATGCATAATGTTTACCTTCACATGGCATAAGCCTAACAAACTACAGCTCTGTTTATTCTGACCCAAACATCTTCATATATCCAACAAATCTTGCTACATCATGTAGCCCAACATATCTGTTACAGCCCAGATTATTGACCTTCTGTATTTGGGACGTAAGAAGAAATGGAGCAAAAAAACAATATGTCTCCTTCTGCAAAGGTAAACATTATAGGTAAAGTATAAGATGATAAAAAGACACCGGGTTCAATGGCAAGGAGTATCTGAATTAAAATTAGGGCATCACTCTCAGATGTATACTTTACTGTCAATATGATTCAGATGGTGGGCTTTTATCCCCTAGGATGTTTGTTTGTTTGTTTGTTTGTTTGTTTGTTTTGGTATTATACGTAAATCCATGCCCATTTCAGTCTCTTGACATCCATATAAAAATGGAAATGTTTCTAAAACATGTGATGTTTTCAAAGTATACAAGTGAGAGTTCATACGCCCTATGTGAACTTAACTAAGTAAATAACACACTAAATGACTTAATGTAAACTTTTGTATACACAGCACAGCACATGACTATTATACAACGTTGCCAGTGTATGTTTTTAAACACCACTCTTGTTCCCCTGGTGATTTCATTCAATGTCACTTTCTTCACAGTCTTTGTATCTGCTACTTAATTTTTTTTGTGCTTCTAAATTAAATATAATTGTCATCAAATAGAACATTTAATAACGTTGCATCTTTAAACTCTATATTTTACAGCTATCTATATTCACTGAATCAGATTTGATTTCTAAAATCATTACCATCATCATGTACCAATGTTGGAGCTCAAAGCAGCATGTCTTAATTTACCACACTGTATGTTTCCTTCTAAACCCTTTTCCATGCAGATGTTTGGTGGTGTAGCCTATTTCAGTACTCAATGCAGTGAGGGAAACAGTGAAATTGTATCTCATCACTAAAACTGCCAAGTATCTTACATCTACTCGAAAATAATTCACAGACTACTCTGTATGCCCGTCATTCCATCACGAAATGTTCAACTCACTTTGCTGATCTGGTGACATTAGGATTCAAGATACACTGCACAAAACCCATTCTTCACACACACCTTATATCACAGGTAAAGTGTCCGTTTCTTCGTTTACGCGTACATTTGTGGACGTTTGTTTAAGGTGTAGGATTTCAGCAGTGATAGAATCCAAATCTAACACAACTGTACTAACTTTTCATTTAACAACATTCTGATAGGCTGAAGGCCTATGGTCTTTGGTCCACGTTCCAGCATGTAAAAATATAACACGCACTTATAAGAGAGAATATTATACAGCATGCTGTGATAAAATTAATCTGAATATAAATCTGATCCAAACATGCAAAGCCCGTTAATGTCTGATATCATCAGGATGTAAAACTAAATTTGCTTGAAGTCTCTACTATTTTACCTAATAGCATGCTTGCATCACTCATTAAGTAAGAGGAGCAAGTGGTAGAACTCACTGCACCTGCGCGAAACTCATTAGATTTTTCACAGTGCCTTGTTCAAAGTTTGGAGAATGTTGCGTCAGAATCTTTTTCGACACAACATTTGAAAACTATTATGAGATATCATCATTAAATACAACCCTGAACAAGACGTAATGTACAATGCACTGCGGATTTTCAAAAGGCCCAGTACATTCTGCCAACGTGTTAGTAAGAGTGCAATGATCATGATGTTTGCTGTGAAGGCTGGTTGTGTACGCATTGTGACGTGTCCAGTGTACTGGTCACTCACTCCCTCAGTAGTCCCCACATGGTCATCACCAGGGTCAGCAGGATGACCGCGGAGGGCTTGATGGTAGACCCTGCGCCTACGGGACCTTCAAACAAACAGAAAACATGACGTCACACTTTCAAGAAGCCACGTGACTAGCGTCACTGGGTCAGTCTGTTGAAGAAGAACAGAGTGACTGTACTCTCCAAGCAGAGGTTTGGGTTTTTTTTGGCGTGTTTTTAGGCTTTTTAATTGGCCTAAAAACACGCCAAAAATAACCCCAAACCCAAACCTCTGCTTGGAGAATAGAGTGACTGGTCGAAAGCTCTTGTTGAGAACAATCCCCAAACTTCGTGTTGGAACAAAAGTTAAATTAACTTTAAACATGTTAGTACCAATAAAGATGATAATACTAATTCAAAAACAGAATTAATTTGCTTTATCAGCTGTTAGTACCCAAGCATTCCTTAGTTCCAGCTCACCAGTATATTCATGTCATAAACTCACATAATACACAACAGTCAGTTTCCACGTGAACGTAGTCGTTGGGCAAAGAAATAAGACAAAGGAAAAAAAATTGTGAAAAGGTGAACAGAAAACGCAATTATTTCACCCAAAGGAAATGACATTAAAGTTAACACAATTATTCCATCTGCAAAATATTGATAAATACATGAATGTGAAAATGATCCAGTGTTGCCAAACCATAAACAGTTATATGCATCTCTCTCCCCATTTAAAGTTTAACCACTTTTGGCTCACCATGCAGTCAAATTTGATGAGCCATTCGGCCATTCGGTTTAAGTGGATATAGCTACTTTTTGAGGGTACCTGGTACATTCATCTTAGGTTATTTTACAATTTAAAGACTTTTCAAATTAAGAACCTTGACCTATCATACCTTGACTTGTCACTACAGTTTAGACAAGCTTGGACAGTGGAGTTTGAGAAAATAGTTACAGTAGACAGGTAGCTACCATTTCATACTACTTTTGGTTCTTTTGTCAATGGGAAAATTACCTACGGGTCCGACAAAAAGTGGCCACAATGTAGTCTGCACCAGACTTCCTTTGCGGGGTCAATAAATCATAGAAATTGGCCTAAAAAGGGTATTAATTGGCCAGAGAAGATAGCCGGCCAGAGAAGCTCCATTGCCCCGCCAAGAAGTCTCTGGCCAATTAATACCCTTTTTAGGCGATTTCTATGATTTATTGACCCCGCAAAGGAAGTCTGGTGGAGACTAGCCACAGTGTAGGGATGGCCACTAGGTAGATGTTTGGTTCATGTACCAAGTTGATTTTAACCTTGTGAATGAAGATTTTTTCCCTTTATTTTCTGTTGCACAATTTGGTACTTACCGGCTCCACATGCTTTGATGCAGATCTCCCGTGAGCTGACTACGGGGTTGCTGGCATGGATGAAGAAGGTCTTATCGCCATGGTTATAGGCGCCCCCTCGCGGATAGAACATGTACAGACACTTACTGTCCGTGAAGGCCAGGTCTCTGCTGTCACCTGTTTCAAAACAAACATGCAAATACACAACGTAAACAACAATAATAATGGAAAATCCAGTGATTGTGATGACCTAGGGACTTTTTACCTCCAGGCCTTTCTATTAAGTCTTTATAACAGAATACCAGTACGTTCTTGGGAACAGTATATACCAGCATCTGGGTTCATTCGTTCTTTAAAACAGAATGCCTTTTTAGAACAGAAATATATCATTTCTAAAACAGAATGACATTCTTTAGAACAGAATGACATTCTTTAGAACAGAATGCCTTGGGATTTTTAGAACAAAATACAACTTCTTTTATTAATTATTGAAGTAGAATTATTTTTGAGTCAGAACCGTATGCCCCAGTTTCTATGCCCCGGTTTCTTTCGAACAGAATGCCCAGTTCTTTAGAACAGAATCATTCTTTAGAACAGAATAACATTCATTAGAACAGAATCATTCTTAAGAATATAAAGACATTGGCTCTTTAGCATGCCCACCTGTGTTCCTTTTGCGAGTGAAGCTGAGTGTAAGCATCCCGTCCGTGAATGAACCTTGTGCATTCTCGATGTCATCACTGGTATCCGGGGCCGGCCGGGAACGTGCACTTGCCCATCTGTAAGCAATTGTGATACAAGGGCCTTTATTGCAATTCATTTTGCATTTATCATACTTGATAAGGTGTACACAATTTGAGAAAAATACACACACTGTGCGGCTGTATATATTTCATCTCCTTGAATGCGCAGCTGCTTCATGAATTACTCACCTATCACTGATGTACACCTCGCCACTGTCAGTCACCCAGCCAACAATAGCATCGGTGTTAGGCTGGAAAAATAGAGATAATAGTAAGAAACAGAATGTTTGGGATGTTCTTTTATACAACTAGTAATGTCATTCACCTGCTTACACAGTACGTTTCGATATCTATCGGATACCTTCGCCAGAGGTTCTGACTGGAGTTCTGCTTCTCACCGCTATATGTAGCCGATGTAGGCGGTACTTTTGTGGCGAGAACACAATTGACATAACTGGTTGTGTAAAAGAAAATAGATCTCAAATACTCTAAAGTATCTTCTACTAACCTGATGAAATTGTTTTCGGAAATAGCGAGATTATTATAGTTTGCTGAATAATTGCAGATAAACCTGAAAGTATCCAATCTAAGATGTGTGCAATTCTAAGAGTTAGATGAGTGATTGCACCTACCATTACCCTGTCCTCAGAGAAGCCGAGTCCCACCCACTTGTCATTAGTTTGTTTGCTTTGGATCTGGAAGTCAATCTGAAGGAAACGAAAAAGTATAGTCACGTTGAAGTATAACAAAAACAGATCATCACTCTAACAATAATCTAATAAATGCAATGGTAAATGAACCTTTGAAATCGTCTATCCAAACTTGCTCAGGTAGTTATCACAAGGTGAAAACATTGTAAATAGGCAAAATCGTTCATGGTGACAAGAAAATTCCATGTTAGACTTTTTAGGAATCTTTAGGTATTTTGTCAACAAATGTTACTGTACAAAACATCGTAGGCCAAATGATAACCTCTTTGCCAAGTCGTCCCAGAAAAGAAATCTACCTTGTCAGTGTTGGGGTTGTATGTCCAGGTCACGGAGTGGTCACAGGCAACCCCCTGGCAGCCCGAGGGAGTACTCCAACTTCCACGGCAGTCTCCGTCCACACCGACCTGGTCCGGGTCCTCTGTTACGGCCAAAACACGCGTTAAAAACACTGTGCGAAATCCTAAGCACACCTTAACGTACGCACAAAGGAAGAAACGGAGCCTTTACGCATGCTTAAAGGTATGGAAAAAGAATGGATTTTGTGCAGGTCAAGAACACCAAAAGATGCAAATTATAGCCTCTTTCAATCTATAAGTACTATTTTGTCAATCCATAGAGATATCTGGTTGACACGTATTACCTTTAAGCAGCTATGGCATTTCAAAGTATTCTAGCTGTTAGGAGTTAGACTCCAAAAGTTACAGACACTCCACGCTTGTGCTGCAACACAAGGGGATTACCAACAATGGTTGAGGTTACCGAACTCTTGCAATACCTACCGAAGATGTTGAGAGTGGTGGTTCCCCTCTGAGCCCGGCCGTGCCCGTGGTACTTCAGCTCGTCTCGCCGGTAGAACCTGCGGAAAGTGGAAGGCAATATATAGTTGATTAAAAACGTTGGACGTATGAAATTGCAATCAGCTCTATTTATACAGAAGTGAAGCATTAGCAAGCCATTCCCACGGACCAACTCCTCTGACATATTATCTGTCTATTTAACAAATTACTACTCTTTCCCAGACGCTTCCATAGCCTTGTAGAGACTGGTGTCATTCCACCCTCAATATGTATGATATATTTGGTGTAAACTTATGCTGAAAGACTTTCGAAGAATGTACTATTCCAAGACTGATATTCAGATTACCCTCTTATGGATAATGCATTCTGAATATACAAAATTGAGCATTAGCCAGCAAAACAGGATGAAATTAATCTTGATTCGCAAGAAGAAACTACCAGTTTCAGAATCATCAGAATTGTGCGTGCAGCATCCTAGCCTAGGTACCATCTGATTTGTAAGGGGGCTCCTTGCACTCAGTGAGCAAGTACACTGAGGATCTCCGCCATACAACGGATGATACACAGGCTAGCAGCAATTCCTACAACACAATGAAAACAACTGTACCTGAAGTTACTACTGTAACAGTACTTACATGTAGTCCGTGGCGTTACAGCTCTCCACAGCAGACCCTGGCCGGTGGCTGTACCTCCCGTACTCCTGACCGCGGGCATAGATAAAGTGCATCAGGGAGCGGTCAAAACTGTGGTCCGATTGTTCGCCCGATTGTTCTGAAATGTTGAAAGTGGTAAGCTCAGGTAATGTAAAAAAAAAAAAAAGAAAAACTATGAAAACAGGGAGCGCCAACAGCTGTAGAAATGATTAATGACTTTTTGGGGGGACATACTGAGCCCAACTATTACGCCATTACAACCTTACCTAAGGGCCATGCAGAAACACACACGCACAAAGACACACACACACACACGCAAACCAAACGCGTGCGCACACACAAACAAACAAACACGCGCCATAAACAATACCTCCATTTTTTAACGGAGGTTACCAAACGTGACTCACTCATGAGGCTTCTGCGGAACATGATGGTAGTTTCCCCGTCCCGCTGTTCCCCGTACGCGGCAGTCAGGCTGTCCCGGCCGTTATACCAGCCGTCCCGCTGAGGGGTGGACCTGTCCCGGGTGTAGTAGTCGCCGATACGGTGGGTGGTCCCGATGGCCGTGCCGATCACCATGTCCACACAGTCCATGGCGTGGAGTCGTCCTCCTCCTATAGAAAACAACAGTCAAATCATAGTTGGAAACAAAAGTCAAATCTTTACCCCAAAAAATCAGTGATAAAGATGACAGTGTGCTGGAAATATGGAACTGCATTTCACCCGATTGAATCAAGATTGCATCTGACACTTAGAGACACATGCCACCGGAATATCTGAAGGTGTATGAAGACTACACGAAACCCTACTTTCAAGCACACCTTAAACGTACGTAAAGGTACACGCCAAGGAAGAAACGAACATTTAAGCATGCTTTAAGGTACTTTCCGCATAGCACGTGCAGTGTTAATGACTGCACTAACCTCCTTGTTCCGGCTCGCCCTCGGGTTCGCCCTCGGGTTCTGGTTCACCCTCGGGTTCGCTGGAAGGTTCGGGTTCTCCCTCGGGTTCGCTGGAAGGTTCGGGTTCGCCCTCGGGCTCTCCCGAAGGTTCTGGTTCCGCTTGACCTGCACGAAGAAAGGACAAAATCACTCCGTACACAAACTGTTGATAACACAAACTGTTGTTACTGTCTAGGGCTATATGGCATAAACTAGTCCTAGTCAAAGTAAAAAGATTCAAACTTTTATGCCTTACTTCCGTTTGCCCGGCACTGCCAGGGGATGAAGCTCTCAGGCTCGGCTTCTGGCTCGGCTTCAGGCTCGGCCTCAGGTTCCGCACGGGGGACGCGCAGGTGGCTCACAGCTCGGCGGCGGCGGCCCTAGGGGTATCAAATGTACCACGGCGTTATCTATCCATCTATCTGAATACCGTAAGCTGTATCAATTAATGTACATACTTATGACATTTTACACAGTGAAATGCCTCACAGATAATAAGTTCTTAACACAACGGCAGATGCAAGTGGGGAAACCTAGATAATAGAGATTACTGAAACGTTACGGCAAACTAGAGATGTGTTTTGTTACCACCCACCCAGATCCATTAGGGCACGCATGTCATTACGATGAAAGACTGTACTTGAGCACAGCGGTAATTAGAAAGGCCGATTGGAAAGATCTAACAAGTCAGGAGAGCGCTATACTCTGTAGGCCTCGCACTGCACGAAATCCTACGTGTGACTTCGAGGAGCCTTATAACATGCGTGAAAGTACGCAAAGTAAGCGTTGAAATCTTTACACATGCTTTAACGTGTGGAACGGAATGCATTATATATTATGGTGAGTGCATCTGGGAAAAGGGCCACAAAACACTGAAGAGAAAGGTAACCAGGCTATTCTCTTACCTGTGATGACTGAGTAGGTTCTGGTTCTGGCTCTGATTCCGGCTCTGATTCCGGTTCTGCCTGCGGGTCGGAACTGAAGTAATTCACGGGGAAGTTCCGACAGGTCGACGCCAGACCTGAAACATAAAGTCAACATAAAGTCAGGTTCCCCTCGTAGTAGATACCTCTCGGATGGGGACATAACGCCTGTGGCAATGTGTAGCTTCAGGTATCAAATCTGAAATATCGAAATCTCACAGTTCATGTAGAAGTTTCTTTTAACAAAATCGGAAATAAGTCACAAATTCCTGATACTCACCCAGTGGCCTCCAGCCCAGCCCAGCCCATGTCGATCCCTCCACCTGTAGAGCAACTTCAATCTCGTTCTGAAAATTTTGTGAAAACAGCGTCAGAACAGAATGCAACATATTATGAGTGATTTACCTGTAAACATCTACTTAACCAGACCACACTAAAAACCTTTTTTTACAGGTGCTAGCCATGGGTATTGTATTGTGGTTTCAGCACCAAGGACAGGTGTTTTGTGTGTGGATGGTGTTCAGCACCAAGGACATTATGTCTGTGTGTGGATGGTGTTCAGCACCAAGGACAGGCATGTCTGTTTGTGGAAGGTGTTCAGCACCGAGGACATGTATGTATGTGTGTGGATGGAATTCGGCACCAAGGACAGGTATGTTTGCCTGTGTGTGGAAGGTGTTCAGCACCAAGGACGTGTGTTTGTCTCTGTATGGAAGGTGTTCAGCACCAAGGACAGGTGTGTTTGCCTGTGTGTGGATGTCGTTACGATTGAACAGATCTTCTTTATGTCCCCAATGATATCTGGCGTTTATAAAAAGATATCCATCACACGATGATACGTACAGACGCAGACCGGATTTTCCAGTACAGGTCCACCCCTCCCGTCAGCTCACGGTGCCAGTAGCTTGAGAAACTGGAGGGAATCGCTCTCAGCTCCGACACTGCAAACATGGAGAACTCATGTCAACAACAACAACAATCAACTAGAAAGGTAACATTTGCAATTGCACTCCACTAATAATCTATTACTTTGGCTGCTGCTGATAATGACAACATTGCATTTTTAAATCTTGTTGTACTTATTTCCATTATCATTATTTATTCATTACTCTTTGTACCTATCAGTAGTATTAGTTAGAGGTTATGGCTTTTCATTGTGCATCTTATAAGGAGCCAACGGGCAGAGAAACAACAATTCTGCACCTTACATATTTCTTGCTCTTTTTGTTTCAAATCTTTGAATTTAAATAAATAGATAAACAAACAAGAAGTACAGTCAAAAGTAAAGGCAAGAGAAGTTTCACACTTACCCCTGGAACAGTCACGGCCGAAGAAGCCACTGCTGCAGTAGCATTGCTTCTTGGGGTAGGAGGTGGCGTCAGTGGTCACGCACACTCCGTTATCATTGCAGTCTGTATTGTCCATGCAGTCATCTGGTACACAGAACTAGAGGTTAAACATCTCATACCTTTGTCGTTTGTTATCTGCGTTGGTTTTTCTAGAAGAAATTTTTTCTTTATCGTGCAAGGGAAACAGCTACGAAGAAGATCGCGTTATATAAATTATGTGTTTTATGATTTTGTCGGTACGGTGGCTTTGAAAATATTAAGCATACTCCACTATACTATTTAATGATTGGTTGATGTATTTTACAAATAGATTTGATAAAACCACCTCAGCTGTCAAGGAGGCCATGTAATGAAAAACATCTGTCAAAGCAGCCAGTGCTACCGGACGTACAAGTGATTTATGACTTTCTCACTCTTGGACAGACTGAACAAAACCATATCTATTACAACCTAACCTAAGGGCCATGCAAAAAAACACACACAGGGACATACCAGAAAACAATGCCTCATTTTTTCATGGAGGTAAAAAAAAGTGATGCATACTAACCTTTGTACTGACACCTGTCTCCGCTGTACAGCCTGGCACAAGTGCTGTTCCCACACTGCCCGCCAGGGCACGCTGTGGCAACACAACATGCGTGTCACTCATTGTATGCCATATTAACAGAAATGTCACATCTAAATCTCTTGTTGTTTTAGCACTCCTTCTTTATACATGTATGTAGATATGATAAAGGGTCAAAGTTACGTTTAAGAGGGTCTTAGGGCCAGCCAGCTAGTACTTTGAAAACCCCATCTAACTCTAAGTTCAAATTGAAGAAATGTGTGGTAATGTTGGAAGAGACATTACAAGTATATCTAAAATTGACAACAACTCCATACCTGAATCCAAAAGGACCGCTAGTGTTAAAACTCTACCTAGTCGCTAGTGCTAACTCCTGGATGGTTGGTAGTCAGTTGGTCTGATCGACACTCTCCTCTAGTTGATTTTCACTCCATTTTGTCAATTTCTTTACTTTTTTTTTATTTCCAGAACGCGAAGTAGTCTAGTTTTGAAGCCATATTGACGTACCCGGACTGCCCTGCGGAACGATGGTGACGTCAGCACAGCTCCAGAAGATGTAGTCATTGCCGTTGCCAAGGCGCCACTCGCCCGCTAGGCGGAGCAGCCGGATGGTGCAGCGCTCGCAGGTGAAGTCAGACGGGAGGGTCAGCTCGTACCACTGCAGACTGAGAATAGGTAGTAACCATAGAATATTAGAATATATGAAATCACAACAGTAACAAGTCTGTGTTGACGTCACACTTCAAAGAAATCACGTGACAAGCCTCACTGGGTCAGTCTACTGAGGAAGGCCAGAGTGACATGTCGAAAGTTCTAGGTGAGAGAACTTGTTTGTGTTGAAGCGAAAGTTTAAACTTAAAACAGTAACAAGTATGGATTTTTAAAATAATAAATTACAAATGATAAAACAAATTATCATTGCCATTATCATTATTTATTAAAAATGATATGACCGATCCTTACGTGGCGTCATGCGCGGACGTGAAGCCGTCTCCCGGGGTTAACACCCGGAGAATGTCCGTGGTCGCGTTAAACTCCGGCCCGGTGTTGTTCAGGATCTCCAGACGGAACCCTCCCTAACCAACACAAAAGAGGCAGAAAAATTAACATCAACAAGAAATACGAGATTTCACACTCCGGGAAATGTTTAGAGGCTGTTAAAAGTTTTATACCAACATTTAACACAAAACACGGCGACGGCATACTCAAACTTATTTTTATGCCGCCACAAACACAGAGGACAATACAATACTCATTGTAGCCCAGTTAAGTGAGGAAAGTCGTGTTAAGTGCCAATCCTAAAGGGCAAAAGATCGGTGGCATGGCAGGATTCGAACTCGGGACCGCTTGGATCCTCTTGGTTCCGATCGGAGCACTCTGCCGTTATACCACATGAATGAATTAGAGGTTGCATTGATCAAATCGCGGCTCCCTTATTAAACTAGGATTCTAGAAATTCACAGTCTGCTCTGAATACTCAGTAAGGATCACTACCACTATGTTTTACGTTGTTCTGGTCCTCTTATCAACAGCGCCACCTGTAGGATTGTATTGGTATTACAGTACGATGAAACATGCTTCGTCATCACAGTCTGTCCTATCTCTGTAGACACAAGAAAACCTGTCTTTGCTTCTAGCTGTAGTTGATTAACTGTTTAGAATCCAGCCATTGCAAACGTTCGTCCATTAAGATCTAGAGAAGGGGGGGTATTGTATTTCTGAACATTTGTAGAGTGGACATGGCTGCCTCCTACAGACAGAAAGTGAGGAATATTCGACGAATATAGCGCTTCCATGGAGGTTTAACCTTATCCCGTTCAGGGAAAAACCCACTTATGATCAACAAGGCCTCAGGGCAAATAAAAGTCATAAACTTAGTCTAGTAGTAGTAATAGTTTTGTTGACATGCGTCTGTGAGATGTTGGAGAAACTGACTGAATTCACACTGCACAAAACCCTACCTTTAGGCACACCTTAATTTAGGCGTAATGGTACCTGAAAAGGATCAAAGAAACCATTACCTAAGTTTTAAGCTGTGTATAAAGAGTGGATTTTGTACAGTGTCTCACGACCTTCCTGTCTTCCCAGAAATGTTATATTTAGACATAATTGCTCGGTGCCAGGCGCAGACTGGTACGGCAGCGTGACGTCACGTGGGACTGAAAAGCTGAAGGACATTCTTTGCACGCAAGTCTGTCATCGACAACAATCCGGTCTGACTACATACTCGTACATATACAGCCCCTGTCACACATTCACGAACTTCACACTAATTTGTTCCCGTTTCCAAACATCAGCTGACCAGGTTCAACCGACGCCAGGACGCAGTCTGACCAGATTTAGGTCACGCCCACCTTTCTACTGGAATCGAAACAAATTTGAGTGAAATTTGGGTCAAATTTGACGCCCGAGACAGGAGACACCCCAAAAACTGTTGTCTTTACTCCCGAATGGTTGGCGGGTGTTTTGGCAACTTTTGCTGACTTACAGACGAACACCAGCCAACCATGTATGGTTGAACTCCCCGACTAACCTACGAATGTTTGACTTTGCGTCAACCTCGTCCAGCCAAGATTGGAGGACGTTTGACTAGTGTTGGGGGGTGGGGGGAAAATTCGTGCATGTGTGACGGTCCACACCACGCTTCGTGCAGGCCCACTGGTCGGGTAGGTGGTCTATTCAGCCCCTGACAGCACGAGACCGTACAACACAGGATAGTCAACAAAACTGCTACCGTACGGGACAAAGCATGCCGAGTGTGACTGGCTTTTGAAATAGGGCTAACTGTTACGTTTGGAAACGCCTTTCACAAATATACTGATTATGATGGTTTTTCTTACTCTCCAAGCAGAGGTTTGGGTTTTGGGGGTATTTTTAGCGTGTTTTTAGGCTTTTTTATCGGGGTTTCTCTTTTGTACTGAATGTGGGAAAAAAAAT
>NW_017803943.1:834837-844021 GCF_001625305.1 Branchiostoma belcheri | reverse complement strand
ACTGGTTGGGTTTGGTGGGGAAAAAAATTCAGTGCAAAAGAGAAACCCCGATAAAGAAAGCCTAAAAACACGCTAAAAATACCCCCAAAACCCAAACCTCTGCTTGGAGAGTAGGTTTTTCTTTGATGAGCCATTATCCCTTTCCAGAAGGCAGAGCACTGTCCAGTAACCTTGGTTATGTAATAATTACCAGGACTTTTCTAAACTTCAGACAATCATTGCAGCGTAATCTTAGGACAACATTTCACTGTATGAAATGCCAAGTGTTATTTCGTGACTTTGACATCAAATTTTATATCCTGAACCCAGAAAACAGTTGAGCAGTATGTCAATATGAACACAACGTACTCCACATCATGAAGATCATATAATTATCTATTGATAATATTCTAACATAATCAATTCTGGATGTCAGGTAAAGATGGGATGAATAGTGGTTTGCTGCATTTCGGGTTTTTGTGTGCTCAAGTCGTTTCTGGAAGCACGTCAAGATATTTCAAAGGAAATTCGTAATGTTTTTTGGTGTGATCTGATGCATAAATTATGTGACCTGCATCAGGTCAACCCATGTACATCTAAACCTCAAAACAATACACGGCTAGCTCAATGCTAACGTTATGATTAAGACACGTCGGTGAACATTAGACATCCAGGTAATAAGATACAATTACTCAAGCAACTGAATATGATTTTGGAGACGGTCATACGTTTCAGGTAGCATTCACTATTTTCGTCAGTGACAGTGGAGTGTTGTCAGAAAAGCAGGTTTATAAGTACGATCTATAAATAAGATATTTGTACTGATCAAACTACATGTATGAGAAGATTTTCAAAACGAATGCTTTTTTTCTATCCAGTCAACGGTAAACTGTTGCGGAAGATGAAATAGACAGGTCGTATATTAGAAGAAACGATGTAAATTATGGGGCCGGGAGCCCACACGATATGTCCTTCAGCCCTTCAGTAGTATATTGTTGACTGTCTGTTTGAATGCCACCAAGTAATTGTGCCCCTGAAAGGGTCACTAGTGTCAACCTCGCACAATGGGTGTCTACCGCCCCAGGGCAGTTCTACCGTACACAGTACAGATACAGATCCTCTAAAATGATCAAGACTTGGTTGGAAAACATGATCGGTACACTTCAAAGAACTGCATCCATCTAAAAAAATATTACTTCATACAACGCACCACGTCAGGTCTTCTTCAAGGCATCCATTGAAATTTCAACTCTTACTAACTTGTACTTGTAAGTAATTTCAAATTGACAAAAAATATTCTGGATGAGAAAATCTATTATTTTTCCTACACCTTATTATCGCATGACATAGACTTACAGACTGTAACATGTAGGCAGGACTCTACAGACAATTAATAATCTATAGTCTGGCCATATGAATAATGCATACCTCTCTGGTGAGGATTATTCCATTAAAATCTTTTAAACTTTTTTAAGGTGCCGAATAGAACACAGCACCTCACCTCTTTTCTCCCATTTTATCCAGCAATTTTTCTCTTGAAAACAATTATGCAACAACCAACAAACCAAACAATATCAGCTATTGCTTCCTGTAGTATGTATTAAAAAACAATAAACCAAACAATGCAAAAAATAGCACGTCATTGACATTTAAGTTTTCAACGTGAGCATGGCCCTGGCCTGGAGGCAGAAATATTTGCAGGCTTTGTCGATTTTGCATTTGTACACACGTTGGAATGTTGACTTTCAGACATGCATGCATAAACAAGTTGGAAGGGTAAAAAGCTCGTTCTAGACAACTAAACTTATTGAGACAGTACATTCACTGCAAAATATCCATTCATTACGCACTCCTTAAAGTATGCTTAAATGTTTCAGGACAGTAAAACTAGATTTCAAAGTCAATTTGCTAGTAATTTTATAATTGTAGTAAGTTGAATCAGCCCCATCCCAGTGCATACTCATATCTGTGAGGCAAACATGTGGTGTCGATGGCGAAAAACAGTAACTGTTGTTTGTTTTGTATCGCAGGCTGGTTCTAACTCTTCATTGATTCTACCCAAAAATAAAGGGTTTCTTACTTCAGGGAGCTTGTTTCTGAGCTATTTAAAAACACTTCAAGTATGAAATGATGACAGAAATGTGCTTGATGAAAGAAATTGTAGTAAATGTCAATATCGCACAGAATTAGTTTATATTTCCTCATGCAAAATATTTTTGTTTAGCCGCCCCGAAATTGCATTGACCAACATCGTGGCGCACAACTTAACTTACACTCAAACGCGTTCACTATGTTTAGACCAGTAAAAAGTCTCAATAAATTTCCTTAGAATGAAAAAAAGTTTTCCGAGAAAGTTCAGTAAAAAAATTAATGCTCACCCTGTGTGCGTATGCCATGTGCCAGGTGACGTTGAACGTGGAGCCGGCCAGTAGAGTTGTCGTCGGGCCCATACCTGAGGGAACAAACAACCATTTATTTAGCTTTAAACATGTTTATAACGATTGACATAACAGGTGACTATCATTATGACATTAGACTAAGTTTTCACTGGAATGAATTAGGGACTTACCCCAAATTTTCGGCTGTTCATTCAAATTCATTCCAGTGTTGGAAGGAATGTTTAGTCTTTATTTCATAATGACTTGTACCAACACAGATGAACTTTCATGCTTAAGTGACTATCATGATCACCTCTTCAAGATGTCAAACCTGAGACCAGACTGTAAGGTTTGAACCACTCACACCGGGAAGGACCACTTTGATATGTGTGATGGGTTTTTTAACGTGTTCAAGGTCAAACACGGGACCTCTGCGTTACGTACTATCCAAGAGAACGTACCTAACCGAAGCTAGGTTAGGTACTTCTATTGCGTATTAGTATTACTTTACTGTATGTTTAAAGGATGCTGGGGGGGGGGTGATGGGCATTTATGTAGGTCAGGTTCAATAGTCTTCAAGAACGAGCTTCAAGGTTGCTGAAGTACAGACGACGTTATTACAAAAATTCTCCATTAATAATTGATAATAAAATATTTTCTATAGCCTTTTATGATATCGACGCAGACGAGGATTAAAGAAATTGCACGCAAGGTTGTCGATACTACTAGTACTTAAAGTACTTTACTTGGCTGAGATCAGTCGGTAATATTGCCTAGCCCTAACATGTAGCACTGCTACACACGAACTATTAAATCAACTAAGGACAAGCAAATATCCTTGCATGAACTTTGGACGTTTTTTTCATGACCACTAACTACCAAGATATTCATCACAGGAGCTTTCACCCGATACAAGCTCTCCATAGGGCATGGAGGCAAATTTGACCCTCTATCTATGGCCGGCTAACTTAACCGGCCAACTACATTGATTTTGAAGCCGATTTCTACTATTTATTCAGCCTGCAAAGGAGTCTGGTGGAGAGTAGCTAGAAGAAACCACCGCGCCCATAGATGACCCTAACAGGCCGTAACAAAGGTCAATGGCATTTTCAGGAGGCTTAAGCCCCTCCCACAAATATCCGCTTTACCTGGAAGAAGAGAACGTTGACCCTTCCCTGTTAACTCTACTGTATCAACAATATCTTGTTTTCTTGTGACGTGTGTGCCAGTCATTGCCGTACTGGGACCAGGCTGGTACCGTGTGACGTTTTGTTGTGTTAACGTTATATAACGGACGACAACACCTGAGCTCCTTGTGGTGCTTCCCCGAATTTTCACCGCCATTTCCTGCTGCACGTCCCCTTTCCCAGGCCGGGCTATTGTTTCATGTTTACTAGGTCAACAAACACGGTCCGGATCAGGGTTTGAGGCTTTACAACGCAAGTTCAAATACAGTAACGTTTAGCCAAATAAGGCAAATAATTGGAGTTTGGTTCCCGTTGAGTTCTATACTACAAGACTTCGGTAAGTAAGACTAGCAAAGCAAGACTTTAAGGCACCTAATGTAATTTCAGGTCGGCAGACTCGATTTTCGAAGTCAATTTTCAGGTTATTCCAAGGATTTGTCTACATACATGTATGTGGTTTAATGTAGTAAGTTTAATCAACCCTATCCCGTAACATACTGATATCTGTGAGGTAAAAATGCGATATCACTGATGGAAAACGGTTGCTTGTTTTGTATCGTAGACTTTTAATTATTTGTTACTGGATGAAATTACAAGGGATGCCAGCATAAAGTGGAACACAACATTCGTTGGCCTGCATGGTCAATCTTTGCCGAATTCCACCACTCTAAGCGAGAAAAACCCAGACCACTTAAAAGGCATATAAGCCGGACCCTACCTAAATCTCCAAAGCAAATCTTTTCGTGCTGAAAAGACAGTATGAAATTGGCTTGACAGTATCCATTTCCCATACAGTTACCATTGCTGACGTTAAAAAAACACTACCAAAAAAAAAAAGATAGCCCGATAAAACACGCCAAAAATACTAAAGCAAGCCGAGGCCCAAAACTCTGCTTGGAGAGTAGCACACATCTGCTTGAAGGAGATCAGAGCCTATTCAGTTTGCTTACCCGTGCGGTATAAGTAGTGTTCACTGAACTGACATTACCGAGTACTTGAAAACCTTGTTGCCTTTTGCTAATGGCTCTTTTTTTTCTGCCGACATCGCCGGCTGGTACGGCTTGTTCTTCGAGTTGAATTACTTTATGTTGCACCGGATGTAAGAATAAAAGAATATTTTCGAAAAAATATCAAAATGTACTTGAACTGTGGCTGTATTAAGTTGAATGTCACTGGCAAAAAATGGTTGCTTGTTTCGTATCGTAGATTGATTCTAGTTATTTACTGGTGGTACCAAAAAACAGTTACTCCTCTCAGGTGGCTTGTTTTGGGGCTATTTTAAACGCTTCAAGTATGAAATGATGACGAAAATGTGCTAGGAAATGGCAGTCATTGTCAATGTCAGACAGATTTCCTCATCCAGAATCATTTTTGTATTGCCACCATAAAATTGTTATCAAATAAAGGCTAAGAAGTACCAAATGCAGTCACTAGTAGTGTTCTAAGCTCCAGCTCGGCCAATTTGAAGAAACACGGACAAAGGCTTTCAAAAACCAGACCAGCAACTTTGGACAAAATGGCGTCGCGCACACGATCATAGCCAGTAACCCTTTTGAAGTTAACCGTGCCTTTTCTCCAATGTTAACGTCGCTTCAGCTCTCATTCATATAATCATAGATTTTTGTCACACAGGGACACTATTTCTAGATCTGTATGTCTATAGAATCTATTGTACACTAAAACCTTAAAATACAGTATTAACTGTCATGATCCATGTGGCTTTGGGCTCGACAAAGAAGTCAGACATGTACGAAATCTCCAATCAGGTCTTTTGGTAGCTGAAAACACAGTATCAAATCGGCCAGGCAATATCCATTTGCCAGGGAGTTACCATTTGGGCTGGCGTCATTAATACCGGAACAAAAAAAAGGAAGCATGGCACGGAAAACGTTTAAAAGCACGTCAAAAACAAAGCTTAAACCTCTGCTTGGAGAGTAGGACAGACGGTCACGTCCAGACGCACCTGCCCTCTTCTTATTGTTTAGTTCTAAGAAGCGATATTCTGTACATGGGAGGTAGACAATAGAGGCTCAGTCACTAGTAGTCATAACCGTGCGAAGCTAAGCCTAGCCTTCACCAGACTAACATCGCGGTTAAAAAAACAGTAAAAAATTGCAAAAACATTTAAAGAAATAACTTAAGGTAGAATAATTGGCCAGTGAATTTTGAAGTAGTCACTTGCCCGCGCAGTTTGAAGGGGAAATTTATCTTTCCCTGTGGACTGACTCTCCTGGTAAATTGTTCCCTTCTTTCCCGAATTCTATGATCCGTACCCCCATAGGAAGGCCTGGTGGAGGATAGTCTAAACATCTACTGACCGCTAATTGCGAAATAGCCGTTTTGAAAAGCACTAAAGGGAGAGGTTCTTCTTAGACTATGTTCAATGTTAGGTAAGTAATTTTTAGTTTAAACCATTTACAATTAGCCTCGCCTAAAACCCCATCCATCCATATATGTGACGTCACCTAGAGATCAGACGGATCAACATTCGGCTCTACGGTTGGCTGATAGTCGTGACCGGATCTTACGCGTTTAGTCGTGTTTTGGGCGTGAGGGAATGATAAAGGGAGTGACGGGACAAAATATGAAACAGGGGCCATTACCACACTACACGAATTCCTATCTTTAAACATACCTTCCGCCGCGCCGCGTGCCTGCGAAGCTGGTGTGTTAGGCCGAAGGGCGGTTATACCAGCTATACTGATACAGATACAGATACCTTAAAACATGCGTAAAGGTACGCACAAAGAACCATTCTTTAAGGTGGCCAGGCAGTATCCAATAAGAAAAACAGCATGTTCTCTGTCTATTTGGGCAGTTTAAAACTACTCTTTCTAGTCTCCTCTGATCGAAGCCTGGTAGAGGCTACCGTTGCTCTACGTGCATCTAATTATGTCTTCGAGATGGGAGATAAAAATCTAAGACGACAATCTGATGCAAAGAATTAGAACGGAACACAGGTACACAAAAGAATCTAATTTGAAGCCTGAGACCTCTCAGTCTACAATACTTCTTTAAAACACAATGTTTCTTGACTAATTAATGGATTAGAGAAGTTATGGGCCAACAAATGCAGGGACTGTGTTGTCTCCACGACTTCAAGAACATGAACATAAGTTCGTCTTAAGCCTGAAGACGATTACAAGGCTTAAACGACGTCGTCATTGTTCGATCTTTTAAGGAATAACAGTTCCTCCGGGCAAATTACTTCCGGAGATAGAGTCGAAAACAATTTCACCTGTCTTCAATACAGGACGCTGTATCAATTTCATATAAACGGCATTTATTATTAATAAGTTACTGTCTCTGGTACCATAACACCTGTGGTACGTCTACAGCAAATATAACGAGTATGAAAACATGGCATTAAGTATGTATGTAAAAGAATTATTTTAGATTTTTTTTAGTTTGTCCATGTCCTTAACAAGTTCCTAAAACAGGGACACTCCCATACACAAACTGTACCCGGACCACTACAGAGCTACATCAAGCGATAGACCGTGTCTCTGAGCTTGAAAAGGTTTGTGGCGGCAGGAGCTACGTTTTCCTTTGCTTGGTGTTTTTAAGCTGCCGCCGAGGGCTATTGTGGTGATCGCAGTCCGTAGCCAGAGAGTAGTTGAACACCGTGTTCGGTGGTGAAACGTGAAACCGGTGTTACAAGGTGCGGAGTCGGCAGCCAGCCAAGCTCTGTCGCAACTCGGCTGCGTTCTACTAGCTAACGCCCTCCGTGAGTTTTATGGACACTTCTTTACAATTCTCTCGGTATTTTCACTGACTGCAATTACGCTCTTGAACACACGCTCATAAAACCGAGAAGGAAGCGATTCACAAAAATATATGTGGTTCAAGTGCAATCAGCAAAAAATAAAGACTTCTTGAAGAAAATAACCTTCTAACATCCCCACTAAGTATGCAAACAAGTATGTCAGTTGTACGCAAAAAGAAGGTAGATATACAGAAACGTATATCTTTAATATATATATACAGATATGATAGATAAAGATCGTACCGGGTCCCACGCCGCAGGGTCCTTGGGTTCGAGTGTTGTCCAAAAAGTCGAAGGCGTAGCGTCGAGCAGGCGGGAAGGTAAGGGCAATGTGGGCGGACGTCAGGGCGACCAGGCCCGCCAATACCACCAAGCCTACACGGTACCTCATCTCGTAGCTTTGAGGAACGTTGACGAAGGCTGTATTCTTCTGTAAGGATGTGTTGTACTGAGTAGCTGGATGTAGTGCACGCTCGTGCAGACGACAAGTGCACCCTGTAGCTATCCCTGCGTATTTGTACTGAGCCAGGTAAGTTGACTACTGTGTACATGCACACCTTTGACAGCTAATACAATAGGACGAGTCCAACTCAGCACGCGTAGAGGGGGGCAACAGGTGTGTTCGTGTGAAAGAATTCGTGTGGGCGTGGCGTGCAAGTCTCTCGGACCACTGCCTAACAAACGTTCGTCATCGTCAGTACGTATATCGATTTCGTCTTTCCGTTGAAAATGCCGACTCATCCTGACATTGTGAGAGATATTGGTACTTGGTACATGACAACCATGCGTCACTCATTTAAAATTTGCACCAACCCACATGACCGGTATACGTACAACTGCAAAACCGGTTCTAGGTTGATTTGTAAATATCACTGCACAAAATCCATTCTTTATACGCACACCTTAGACAATGCGTAAAGGTGGCGTTTACTCCATTGTGCGTACCTTTACGAACGTTTTAAGATGTGCATGCATAAAGGTGGGATTTCGCGCAGTGTTATGTGGCGTATGGACATGGGATTCATAGTGGTAAGTCCAACACTAAGGCCATTTGGATTTGATTGTATGGATGACATCCCAGAACTGATGCAAGCGTGCGAATAAAAAAGTTGTGCAAAAAAGTTGCCTTCTGAAGTTATGAAATCTACGTGGTCATGAAGGTTGGACAAATGACTAAACACACAGAGTATGGTATGGCGAATAATAGCTATATAGACTCTTTACTTTCATTTCTTTCAGCCATTCTCTCTTGGATATCCTCCTTTATAACAGGCGAAAAGCTGGGCGACAGTGTTTGTACTTGATGGCAAGTCACATTGTCTTGTAGGTCACGGTTCACTGTTAGGTCTTTCGTGTGTATTCGGTAGTGACGGAACTCAGTCACGACTTTCTGGTATTCGATATGGGTGATTAAACTCCCAGTGCCAGATCATTGTTTGACTAAAGCTGGTTTTATACTCAGCTTTACAGGAGGTTCTACGCCTCATGATTATTACATTAACTCCCCAAGCGGATGTGCGTATGTAGTAGGGTTTGGCTCAGATTCTTACCCGTGTTTGTGTGTCATTTTCTACGTTTATTCCTAGCTCTACAGCAAAGAATGTGGCAATTTTGTCATTAGATGATATTGCAGGATGAATGTCATTTTGTAGTCGACTGTGCATTGTATAGAAATGAGAGAAATATCCCCTAGAATTGTAAACACACACACACACTCACGCACGCACACACATACTCACACACGTGCGCACACAATAACCACACACACACACGCACGCACACGCACACACACACGCACGCACGCACGCACGCACGGACGCACGCACACACACACACACACACACACACACACACACACACACACACACACACAC
>NW_017803943.1:823822-834817 GCF_001625305.1 Branchiostoma belcheri | reverse complement strand
ACACGACACACACACACACGACGACACGACACGACACGACACGACGACGACGACACACACACACACACACACACACACACACACACACACACACACACACACACACACACACACACACACACAAAATTAGGAAACGGTGCCTGGCGACTGAGAAGGCTTTAACTGGTTAGCCCAGCTGCCTTTCACACAAACAGTCGAGTAGTACTTGAACAATTCATGTCAATCTCGGTACTTCAGCCAACTGCCGCCCTCTCCGGACCACTGCACGTATTCCAGCCACGCACGGGTAAAAAAACTGCTCAAATCGTGTTTTACCGCTTGTCAGCCAGTCTTCTAAAATTCGCCCTTTTCACCTTCCCGGGATGCATTTCCCACTTTTTTCACCTTCCCAGGATGCATTTCCCACTTTTTTTCACATTCCCAGGGTGCATAGCGCCAGGGGGTCGGAATTATGTGTTCCTGTGGTCTGATCTGAAATGATATTTACAACGTATATACTGCAACATCTGTTGAATTTTTTTCCGAGAAATAGCTGTATCCGCTTTTCTAGTGACAGTTTATATAACTTTTACCTCTGTAGAGAGTACTAGTAATGTTGTAAACATGTTTACAGGAAAAACACAAGAATTTCACATTCTCGTTATTATCCACTATAGGGTCCGTTGGATAACCGAAAACACAACATTTTTTCTTAGGTCTCATCGTGGTCACGGAGTGTGTGAACATGAAATCACCGCGAATATTTCACGGTTTACAGTATATCAGGGAAAGCAGGTGCAGCTAAGCCAGGCCTGACAATTGGATGGGGATTACTCTTACTTTACACGGGGTATTGCTTTTAGACCTCCTGTAAATAGACATTATACAGATTTTAACAAGTCAGACATAAACAGATTTAGTCCTCTTTGTGAAGAAGACTAAGAAAAACAATCCAGAGTGTCCTTGTTTTGGTGTGACAGGAACAAGGGCAACATGACTTAAGACACTTTAAAAAGACTGCATATCTGAGTTTTTGTTTTGAAATGTTATGATCATTTGTTGAAATCGAAGACTTCAATTGCAAGTTATATAAAGGGAATGTACTGTAATGGAGAACAGTAAAAAGTACAATAATTTGACATACACATTTCATTTCTTGATAGAGAACGGTAGCCTGGGTGCCATCTGTTTCGTAACGTTAACGGGCTCCTTACACTCGATACACCCCGAAAAAAAGTCGTTTATTCCGGGTACAAAACGGATGTTTCCGGGCTATTGGGAAGGGCCCTTTTTACACGCATTAAAATCTGTCGTAGGACAGATATTTTTCACCGTGTAAATTGGGCCTAATAACATGTTGAACCAGGGAGATTTGAAACCTCCTTGGTTGACCTAAATACTTAATGATGGGAAAAAGAATTCTCAGAAGACAAAAGAAAAAAATCTGTCTCAATGACTGAAAGGGTCTGATTACAGGGCGGAAACGTGAAGTCTCGAAAGGTTCAAATCACTGAAATGATGCTAATTATTGTGAATTACATTGTAACTGGAAAGACAGGACGACAAAGGAAAGAATGGCAGATAACATCAAGAAGTGAACGTCCCATACTAGTTATGTTGACAGTACTGAGAGCCGTGTCCCTATAGAAAACACGTTTAGCTAGTCCAAACAGTCTGCATTTACGTCTGAATTACGAGCAAAAAGACTCACTCTTCTTTTCAACCTGATATTGAATGATTGATTACAATATAGGCCTTTTCTGATTGATACAGTTGCGAAATTGAAAATCTCAAGATGAGTGTGTCTACATGTGTGTGGGTCAGTTCTAATGGGTGGACACTTGAGCAAAAAAAACTTCGCATTCCTTGTTGAATAAGTAACCACTTGACCTGGTTAGCCGTTATACCAGAACAAACCGTTTGATTTCACAGGTGTTCCATACGGTACTGTGAGGCAACTTGTTTGTAGTACATCATCACAAATGTACAACAAGGTTTCCGAGCAATCTACATGTTCGCATATTCAGTTAACTTTCAGCCTGATAAGAATCGTATGGCAACAGTCCTTCCAATTTCTAATTCCACTGTGGAAATGCATGAGCAAAAAAGGAGAAGTTTTTCGTCGTTTTGTACGTGACCTACCTACTCCCACGACCTCTCCAATTCTTTGGAGGACAAGGTTGCAATTGTAACACATGAAGATGGGAGTTTTATGACTATTAACGTTATTAACATATAATATGTATGTATAATTGTCGTATACTATGTATAAATGTAACTATTTAAAGTTTTGTAAACTAAACGCACCATGTGCAATTTTGTTTGTCATTGTGATCGTTTTACGTGTTCCATTTGGGGTCACGGCCGGCGGTCATTCGAACATAACGGGGACATCTGATTGGTCAACGACATCTGCCTATATCATGATAATACTGAATTATCATATCCCTATTGAATGATTACATCCCTATTTGTACTGAATTATCAAATCCCTATTCCAGCTAAATTAGTGATATTGACCAGGCCGCAAGCTAGCATAGTAGGGCAGTCCTAGAACACCGTGTATAGACTGGTTCCAGAGTGAGTGCATGAAATGTTGTAACAGGGACTACGTTAAACACACACGTATGTTTTTCTAGTCTCTCCTCCCTTGTGCCATCCTTTGTTGTTGCCTGAAGTAGTCTTACGTGCCACTGGATATGGAGCATGGCCCAGGCTATCAGTTTCAGTACAGTCTATTGAATACTCAGTACAGTCTATAAGTATAGAATTGTTGACCAGGAATATAGAAGGGTTTCTGTATCATGACAAAGAATCTAAACTAAAGTAGAGCCTTTTCTTCTTTTTATTTAGTGCAAGAAACATCAATGATATAACAACTGTGAGAAATAGTCATCTGCATACACATATATACAAGACATGGACAGGAACATCTCAACTAAGGAACAAAAAAAAAACAGAAAATAGGTACTTTTTCATAGCGTTGAAGGCCAACATCACATATATATATAGTCCCAAGTAGTTGTGCACTTACTGTACTTAGGAGCTATATGTACATTTCTTTGCTCAGCATAATCATAATGTAGCTGCTACCTTTGCTTTTTTGTTAGTAAAAAACAAGGAAAAAGTTAACAAAATGGAAACAATATGCCAACTGCCTAAGCTACTAAGGTGCAACATAATACTTGTCTATATGAAAATGTACATAGCATTTCAATTACTATTAATTAAATGCTTCAGATCTGTTCCAGCAGTCAATTTCACTTTGAGACGTAGCAAATCTGCTTTAAAGTGCTTAAACTTTGTTTTTCCAGTAGTAATGTACATGTACACCAACAGAGAATGTTTGACATTGCTAAACACACACGTTTGCTTCATACGACCTGAGATTAGTTTGCTATTGAAGTGCAATCAGTTATGACCTAATATAACGGCAGGTACAATCTTAGCACCATCTGTATCTGTATATAGTCAGTGTAACTTCCCCTTGGCTTATCATACCAGCTTCACTTTGAGCATGTAAAAGAAACATACCTCTATATTATGGTGCTGCTATTCCTTAGGCCATTTTGATTTGATTATGTGGATGACATCTACACATGCTTGGATTTTTGTCCGTCTCCCAAAAAGTTTTGGACCAAACTGTAAATCATACATGTATACACTGCTGTCTCTTTGTAACACTCCCTTCCTACCATTGATCTACTAAGACTTGACTTTTCTCCAACTCTCAAACTGACACTTAAACATTGAAGTCTGATGTACCAATAAATCAAATGCATTTGTCATTCATTGTAAGTAAACATGCACAAATGCCTCCTATTCATACTACTTCAACTTACTCCTTTTCTGAATGTGTTTTCAACTCCCTCTCTATCCTTTTTGTTAAAACCAAAACCAAGGCCAGACTACCTGTCTACATGTAACAAAGCAGAATACCCTTGCTGAAGAAATGAGAGCATACATGTGCACATTTAGGCATAAGCTAGATGTTGTTGCAACTGAAGCAAGATGGCACCAAGAACCTTGAAGCAGCTGTCATATTTGAGTGACCAGAGGTAAGAGTTGAGAAAACAAAATGTCCAGCCAAATACAATTTAGATGTTGACAAGATGACCTTCATATAGCAAAATCAGATTACTTCTAGGACTATTGTTGATAAGCAAGTTTTAAAGTAGTTTAAGACTCCTTGGGTAGCATTTAACATGATCAGAATATACATTGTAACATAATAGCTCAGTTTGTTTCTTTCTCCTTCAGTCATCAAAGATAAAGCATGATAATGAACAGTACTATAACTATGTGAGGCAGTTGCATGTATTTTCACTCTGCTGTTACAATTCACTGCCAATTCGTTACCTAAATTGTAGATATGCCTCTTTATTTTGCACCTCAAAAACACTAGAAAGTGCATGCAACCAAACGAATGTGTCATATTGGTTGGTCACTGGTAACTGTATCAAAGGGTTATACTGTAAAATATATATTTCGCAGTACCTAAACCATAAACTTTTTGATGTACAAAACTTGGTACATGCCAAAAGAATAGTATTTTTTGGTCAGATTTCTACTTTTTGGTTTAGAAGAGGGATTATCTACAGTTAGGTAATGAGAGTGGCGTGGTCTATCAGCATGGTAAGAGTTCCTGTTGTTGGTGAGTTAGATTTGTTCACTGTCCCGAAGGAAATCTTCAAAGGCCATCGCAGCTTCATCGTCCATTTCACTTCCGTCTTCCAGCTCAAAGGGTGGGCTACAAGGGAGGGAGAAATGACAAGATTGTAAGATGGTTAAAATGAAAGCTCATCCGTGTTGGTACAACCATCTCTTTTTCAGCTCCATGGTACAACCCAACACAACAAGAAAAGTCATCATGAATGAATTCTACCTTTGTCAGATGAATGATCCAGTTAGTCATAAGATAAATGATTGTACATGTACATGTATGTCGAGAGTAAGAAAAGTATATACTCACAATGACCCATCATAGTACTCCTCCTCCCCATCCTCAGTGTAGTAATCTCTGTAGTCACTGTAGTCACCATAGTAGTCCTCTGCTGCTGCTCCTTCCCAGAAGGCTGTGGGGTTATCACAAAAACATGTTAGTTCCTACGTACATACCATCAATCTTTTAATTGGGATGATATTAATGAATCCAGTGTTCTTGAACACATCTCAATTTTGTTTGACACAACATCATGTTGAGTATTGAAGACATGACAATCCTAAGGTGGTTGGGGGCACACTCCCCCGTGAAAATTTTCAAATCCTGAACCTCTGGAATGCTATTTCCTGCATTTTGGGAGGCAAATTTTACTAGTAGACTAAGCTTAGCTTACTGACATCTCTTTCTATATCTTGACATGATAATTTTTGTCCATCAGATAGATTGGGTAAAATTTTTGTCCATCATGAGAGGCAAAACTGTATGAATCACATAGCAGTCAGAAAGAAAGAATTTTAATATCACTCAAAGTGCTGTGTCTGTGGGAGCAATTGGTTTTAACCCTTTCATCCCTGTACCTGTCTGTGGGACCAATGGGCCTACAGTAGGCTTTAACCCTTTCATCCCCTTGCCTGTGTCTGTGGGATTGATGGGTCTGCAGTAAATCTTAACCCTTTTATTTTTACCCTCGTACCTGTGTCTGTGGGGTTGATGGGCCTGCCATCCTTCCCAAAGTAGACAGGTTCTAGTGTTTGTAGGTGGGAGGGCAGGGCGGCCGCCGCGGCGGGGGCTGGCTCCTCCTTGTTCCAGTTCTTGGCTCGCAGCTCAACAACCGTCACTATTAGTAGCAGAACGTTTCTGTGGGCAACATGAAACAACGAGAATAAGTGAAGAACACTGGCACACTTGTACATATGTGCCAATCCAAATAGTAAGGTCCAGAACTCCCAACACAATTCAGCCGTTCTGGCTATATAATATATCCAGTATTAGTTTGAAATATCTATGAGTACATGTATGGTACCTGTGTACCAAAGAAGATAAACATGTCATTTGCATACTCGTGACTCACGCAATGATGCTGTAGACTTAATTTGCATACTTGTGACATGCAGATGGCAATGACATTCCTACATGGTGTTGCATATAGTACCACCTACTTGCTGATGTCACTTCTCCTTTCAGCAGCACTTTTCTTAAGTTTGGAGAAGATCTCGTCCATCTCCTTCTTACTCTCCTCCACATTCTCCTCCTTCAGGTCCAAGTAGTCTTCAAAGGCACCTCCAGTCAGCTGAGGGTAAAGAGATGGTAACCACTCTTATATATCCTATAGTATGTAAATACTGAGTTCTTTTAATTTTGATTTTCATGGGATTGGTCAGTGTGGTGTCATTTAAGTACAGTCCACCATTTAGAAAATACAGAATATTTTCCCTTGTTCAAATTTTTCAATCTTTTCTGTTTATCCTTGCAGATATAAAAGTGCCATGTACATGTGGCAGTGGAAGGCAGTCCTTCAGTCTTTGTCAATATCTTGGTCTATCTTAAGACTGAAAAGTATAATTGACTGCTTCTAACCTTACCTTGAGTGCTTGAGCAGCACATCTGAGTGTACTATCAGAAGGATGATCCAGTAGTGTGTTGATGAGATCTCTCAGGGCCTTCCTCAGTATAACCATGCGCTGTGGCTTACCATTCACATGGATCTGCACAAAATAGACATGGTCCATGAAAAAAGTTTATATCTACATTACCTCACATACATACTTTATTGCTCAACAACATGATTAAATGTATGGCAACTTGTACAAAAATTCTGGGAAACAGATCTACTCTACAAAGGAACTATGTACTATACATGTAGATAATTATGGACATTCAAAATGCTGTAATTGTACACAAGTCAACTGTGTACCAACAAACTTTTGGTGAGACCTGGAATAAAATTTCTACTGCAGTCAACCTTCACCATCCCGATCACCCCACCTGCTAAATACTATTGCATTACCCATCGGGTTGAGATATACCCCCCCACATCATCCAGACCAAAAACTGTACCTCCATTTTTGGTACATGTAACTATCACCCCCATGAAACTCCTTCCTCTTCGCCCCCGCCGTTCTGCTTCGCCCCCGCCCCGTTCTGCTTCGCCCCCGCAAAAAATCTGCTTCGCCCCCGTCGTTCCTCTACGCCCCCGGCGCAATTCTGCTTTGCCCCCGTCCTTCTGCTTAGCCCCCAATGGCGGCACAGCTCACAGTCGACACGAAAATCGTCTGCAAAATAACAATAAAGGCTGTGCCGCCAAATTTAAAGTAGCCCATGCTCCGGCAAACATTCTGGACCACCTTTCTGCCAAGTGGCGTTGCACAAATCCTTCCCATTCAAAAGTTTACCCCTGCCTCACGGCCCGTCAGTGGTTCTTACGTTTATAAGTACTGGCGGGAAATTTCACTCACGGCTGTACTTATAAACGCCAGTACTTATAAACGTAAGAACCACTGACGGGCCGTGAGGCAGGGGTAAACTTTTGAATGGGAAGGATTTGTGCAACGCCACTTGGCAGAAAGGTGGTCCAGAATGTTTGCCGGAGCATGGGCTATTTTAAATTTGGCGGCACAGCCTTTATTGTTATTTTGCAGACGATTTTCGTGTCGACTGTGAGCTGTGCCGCCATTGGGGGCTAAGCAGAAGGACGGGGGCAAAGCAGAATTGCGCCGGGGGCGTAGAGGAACGACGGGGGCGAAGCAGATTTTTTGCGGGGGCGAAGCAGAACGGGGCGGGGGCGAAGCAGAACGGCGGGGGCGAAGAGGAAGGAGTTTCATGGGGGTGACTATGCTTGGTACCATGAACCATATTGTAGTGAACAGAAAAACAGTCCTTCTGAGCCCAGTTGAATGTTCTTCTCCCTCTGTATGACCCACCTGCAGTGCGAGGAAGAGTTCCGCCATGAAGAGCGTGTATCTCTCCAGCCTGGGCAGCCTGCTGCGGTCCTGTACGGCCTCCTCTCGACCCTCAAACTCCTGGTGACAGTGTTTCAACAGGTGTTGCCGGAAGTTTCCTGTCTCACTGGTCACTGTCAGGGTCTGGGACAGGTGGTCACAAAGTACCGCGCCGGTGTATCTGAAGTTGGGCTGTTCACATGCCTGAACAAATAATAAACAAATAATAAACAAATATTAAACAAACAAACATCAGGTTGTGTGGCAGGTGGTCTTAATCCCTCAGTATAAAATTGCAACATGATGTAACCCCAACACTAGTTACCATGATGACAGACGTCTGGTTCAGGTCATTGACCTTATTTGTAGTGAGAAGAAAAAGAAGAGGAAGAAGAAGAAACAGCAAAAACAAAGGTAAACATAATAATTCAGTTCCTGCATTAGATGCCAAAAAACAGTACTAATGAATGGATAGACTATTGTTTGTGAGTCACTTTTTGTTTTACCTGTTCATAGATGATGTCTACGATCTCCAGGACCGTGTTTCCGTCACTAACCCAGGCGTTCAGTGTGTCAGACAGAGGGCCCAGCAGGTCATGGAAGTCTCCGGGGTTGTCTGTCAGCTGGGTTAGCGTGGACTTCAGGTGCTCAATGGCGTTGATATCAGAGTTAGAGCCCCTTGTCTGGACCTGGGAACAGATTTGCCAGTGTGATAAATCCATAACATATCTGACTGGTGCAATTTCCAAGTGAGTAGAGTACTCGCCTTGCATTCAATACGTCATGAGTTCGGAAACTTACCACAGTTCTGGGTACAAACTCTGCAGCGTGGACGGACAGTTTTGAAGAAGTGACCGCGTTCTTGTCGGAACTGACCGATGTGTCATCAGTGTCTGTACTTCTGCTATCTGTACTGTCCACTGCAAGAATGCAAAAGGGCATACATGTAGAACATACATTTTGTACTAGACTATATCATTATATACTAGACTATATCATTATAATTCTCCTGAACAGATTACACCAGTTCTACATTTTGTACATACCAATAGTGGACAGGTGATCTTTATGCCGAGGTGCTCACTACATGTACAGATTTTACTCATAATACCAAGTCTGTAGTCTTTAACTTTAAGCTTGCCTTGTTGCAAGCCCTGAATAGAGTCCTGTTATGCAGTTTCAATTTGTTTATTTCTTGTTTACGACTTTTGATCTCAATTTGCACACATATGCATGTAGATGGGAAGTTATTAGAGATTTGTACTTTTTTGTACTAGTTATACAAAAACAACTGACATACCATCATCATCAGTCTTGATGCTGTGGTCTCTGATGGTTTGTGGGAAGGGTCTTCTCAGCTGTGGCTTCTCTGGAGTCTTCCCACCATCCTTTGCAGCCGGGTCGGGTGAGTTGACAGAGGGGGAGGAGTTGGTCCTCCTGTCCTGGAGCCCCCCTGTTCCCCCACCCCCCCAGGGACCCTTGTATACCCCCCTGCCCCTTCCCCTCCCTGCTGACAGTGAGTCTCCGCTGGCCTTGAGATCTTCAGATGACATGGCTCTCCGCCTTGCTTTGAAAAAATAGAACACTAAAAATCCATGGAGGCATGCAAGGGTGGGGTGGACAAAACATAACATGATTAGATATACCAGGATAGTGTAAAACTTAGATGTGAGTTTTTTCACTTATTTATTTACTTATTGCATCATGTTTTGAAATGTTGACAAAGGACTTAAATAAAGGAGTTCCTTCACAAAATTCACAGCTTGTGATTTCTTATGTGTACTAAATTATGATTGATATTATCCTATGTCACGTTAATTTTTCTCATAAAAATTATAATTTTGATGCTTGACAAATCAAATAGTCGAAGATCTGGTTACTCCCTAAAAAATGATAGAATTTACTAGTGACGTAACATCGACTTTAAAGTCTCGTAGATAGTTTAAAAATGTTAAGTGTAAAGATAGATCAAATGCATCTTTGGGACACCACAAAACGCAAACGTCAAAATGTTGGCAACGTGGGAGGGGGGCAGGCGACGATCAAATTTCTCTCACCGAAACTTGGACAATTTCCCGCCAAAATAACATCGAATGCACATTCCTACGACGCCTTTTATCTCGTAAACATACACTTCATATTTGTGAGCTGTGCACAGTTCGATATAGCTGCACATATTTGGGTAAAAACGGTAGAATATCAACTCACTTTTTCTTCCGTGTTTTGTTGTGATCTCGCTGAAGTCTCGTTCGGAACTGAAAGTCACGCGAGATTTGGGGTTGACCTCTGTTGACCCCAAGATGGCCGCGATGGGTAAAAAACGTGGTGGGGTGAAACAAACTGGAGATCAAGTCGTCAAGAAGGCGAAAACTGAGAATGGAGAGGACGGAAACTCACCCAAAGTACAGCCTACGATACAGAGAACAGCTGTGGAAGACAAGAGAAAGAAGGTATGACGATGTGAGGGTAAAAATGCGAGAGTCAATAGTAGTGGGAGGGGGGCAAAAGACTACATGCGTGCACAGTGTAACTTGCATGCATATGAAAATTTCTTTAGAGCGAAAATGATGTGCGTCTTGATTTTTACATGGATTCGATATTTCATGATATACATCATTAAAAACACAAAGAAATAGTATCCTTTTAAGACACAAAGCCTGATTGGGAAAGAAAAGACATAAGGTAAGGTAATGGTAATGGGAAGGTAAGGTTGTGTTTCTTTCTTTCTAGCGACGTAACGAACGTAGAAAGATGCAGAAAAAGTTGAAGAAGAAGATGCAGAGAGAAGGTGTGCAGCAACCAAAACCTGCAGAAACTGTAGAAGAAAATCCTGAGGAGTCAGAAGAAGAAGATGACTCAGAAACAGAAGAGCAGGAGGCTCCAGTCACCAGGGAGGATCCACCACCTCTGCATGGTGTAAGGTTTTTAGAGATATGTGCTATGGATATAAGTAGGCAGCAGGGCTCTAGCCAGCACCCATTGTTTTGTCAATTTCAGGAGCTTGATGGACAAAAATCTTTGAAAAACATATTAAAAAAAAAACTTGTAAAAACATCCAAAGGACCCACCCAAAGCACTCTCAGCCCCATGGTTTTCCTCTCAAAATGTGGGGAAAATTAGTGTTTTTTTAAAAAG
>NW_017803943.1:766207-823768 GCF_001625305.1 Branchiostoma belcheri | reverse complement strand
AAAATTGTCAAGCATTTTGTTTTAGATGTTAACAGGATGTTAACATCTAATGATGTTTACAGAGCAGCGTCTGACATAATTTGTTTAAATTCTTGTGGGACTGTTCTGGGAATACTCTAATACTATGTTCTTTTGACTAACTTGTACTGTACCTCCAGGGTAAGTGGACCAATAAGCAGCGCTGTCTTGTGTTCTGTTCTCGTGGTGTTTCTTACCGAGCCAGACATCTCATGAACGACCTCAAGACTCTCATGCCACATGCCAAAGCAGGTAACAACTCCATCAGTCCAGACACCAGCACATTAAGACTAGGAAAAAATTGTGTTTCTGGTTTCTCTTTAATTTTTTTAAGACCTTACTGGCTTACATGTTGTCTTTGAGTTTAACACAGTTTGAACTGTTAGAATTCTTGTCTAGTTTTCCTGTAAGTTGTGATTTACCTAAATTATGTACATTTAATGTTTTACCTAATTGTGTCTCAATGATTATCTTTTGTCTAATTTCAGAAAGCAAGATGCACAAAAAGGAAAACATCCAACTCATTAACGAGGTAAAAGTTTTTTTTCAGTATTTCAACAATTTTATAAATCAGCTGCCTATAAGTAGCTGCCAATACTAAAACAGTGCAAATCATTCTTTCCATGTTTTTCTTAGCTTACATTGATGTTGAAAAAGTGTACATGTATTTTGAAGAAGTTGAATGTTGTACACAAAAATTAAGAGAGATTTTTCTTCCATAGATGTGTGAGATGAAAAACTGCAACAAGTGTGTTTACTTGGAGGCCAGGAAGAAGATGGACCTGTACATGTGGTAAGTACTAACATAGACCAAAACACAGATTTTGACATTCAATAATCCTTCAAAAAACAGTTGTTATGGCCAGATGGTCACAAGATATTTTGCAGGACTTGCATTGATGTTGTTGATAATCATTTGTGATTCCTGTGAGTTACAAGTCTTGAGGTCACTTTTGATTTTAAAAGAAGAGATTTGAATGGTATCATAATTGTATTGTAAAATATGAAAATGATTTGTTTATTTTGCAGGGTGTCAAACGTACCTCATGGCCCTTCTGTGAAATTTCTGGTGGAAAATGGTCAGTGGATAAGTTTTATGATGTATATGAATCTGCATTGTTTGTCCATTGCAATATTTCCAATATGTTTTGGCAGTTTTTTTGAATGTCAAAAGTATTTTTTTCTCTAACAGGTGCACATCTATATGTTTTTGTTTCAGTTCACACCATGGGAGAACTGAAGTTGACTGGAAACTGTCTGAAAGGTTCCCGACCCATTGTCACATTTGACAAGGTATAAAACTCAAACAAAATTAACCTAGAATTTGTTGTAGAACATGTAATAAACTGTGTACTAATTAACATTTTAGTAATTTCAACAATCATGGTTCTCTTATAAGAGAAGCTAAGTTTCCTAGAAATGTTCTGAAGTTACCATACATGCTATCTTGTTCAATTTTTGTGCAATACATTATTGTACATGTATGTGCATGACAGCCATCTAGTTTTCATACAGTAATTGACTTCCAGTTTTTTCACTGTTTCTATGTGGATGGAATAATCATATGTTTTACTTTTTACAGAGTTTTGATGAACATCCCCACTGGAGCCTTATGAAGGAGTTGTTCACACAGGTATGTAAAACATAAGGCTTATAAGGGCAGTCTATAATTATTAAATGAGTGGAAATATTTGCTGCATTTTTTGTTTTCTGTCCTATCTTGTCGACTTTTGTATAAGAAGACCACTTGTCTTAGAAGACCATGCACTTAATTCCAGTCCTTTGGGTGGTCACAAGCTTGACTGTATTCTTGTCGTGTTCCTCTCAGACATTCAGCACGCCGTACCACCACCCCCGGAGTCAGCCATTTGTGGACCATGTCTACACCTTCTCTGTAGTGGACGACAGAATATGGTTCCGCAACTATCAGGTCAGGAGATGCGTTTGATTTGATTTGACTTAATTTCATTCTGACAAAGCTTTATTAGGTGTACATGAAGCTAGTAGGGAATCGAGAGCAGCTTGCTTACTTAAATTTGGTCTTGCCTTCTTGTTGTAGATTGTTGATGAGAAAGGTTCCTTGGCTGAAGTGGGGCCCAGATTCGTGCTGAATCCCATCCGAGTGTTCGGTGGCAGTTTTGGAGGACCCACGCTGTATCAGAACCCACACTACAAGTCACCAAATGAGGTAAAGACATCCATTCTTGCCCATTTAGTTACAGTTTGTCTATCTATCAATGCAGTGGTTTGATTGAAAGTTTGAAATTCATTCTTTGAATAAAAAAAACAGCCTGGGATGTTGACTTCATGACTCCTGTCGTAGCATCTGGGGCTATCATAGGATACCAAGGCCCGTTTAAAAAAAATCGTAAGCCAGCAAATTAAATCAGTGTGGCCTAACAATAAATATTTGAGTAAGTCCACTACTGGTATGTAACAGAGTTTGTCTCTGTTGACAGATCCGACGGGCCATGAGGAGGTTGAAGGGAGACAAGTACACGAATCGTGTCCTGGCCAGAAAGGCGCTCCAGGAGAGGAAGACAGACGAGACGTACCCCGTGGACCCGACAGACGATGTGTTCAACACACACGGGGACGGGGAGGAGTCGGAAGATGAGAAACCTCCGCAGAAGAACAAAAAGAAGAGAAGAAAGAACTGATCAAAACAGCAATGGGAAAAGAAGAGGGTTGGGAAGAGGGAAACTTTTCACTTTAGTTTTAAGACATCTAGTGCAATTTCAAGGTGGCACTAAATATTCTGGATTAAGAAATCTGCATGATTTTGTCATTTACTGCCATTTCTTAGCACATTTCGTCATCATTTCATATTTGAAGCATTTGAAAGAGCCCCAAAATAGCTATGTGAGGAGTCCCTTTAATTTTTTCTTCACAGGTATCCGTATGTTACACATACACATATAGGATAGGGTTGATTCAACTTACTAAATGGCATTGGATGCCTTCAAACTTCTCATGAAACGTAGAGAGAGGTCACAGGCATTGTCAAACATATTAAAATGCTAGTAGGTAACTTGCTTTTCTTTCAGATCAATAAAACATCAATGGCAATTTTTCCAATATTTGTGTCTTTTATATCACATTGAGTAACTCAACTTACAGACAAGATATATGATATTATTTCTTTGTTAACATGAAGAAATTTTAAGATTTATGTTATCATATACAATGTATTCACTTCATAGCTGTTACAGTCCAGTAGGTTTAGAATAAAATTTAAACTTTGGCTTAATTGTGTGTATGTCTGTGTATCCAGCATGGCGGCCAATACTTAAGTCATAGTCACGTGAGTGCAAACATCGTATTTGTGCATGCAAATACATGTGCTTAAGTTGATATAAATGCAGTCATCCTCTCATTGGTTGAACAGTTTTGCCCTTCTTGCCATTGGTCGAAAAGCTAATTGTGATGGACAGTCGACGTCAGGATCGGTCCATCCCGTGGTACATACAGGGACCAATTCTATCATTAATCGTGTCTTGTAAACAAAAAGCAAAATTTACATATTAAGAATCCAGCTTCCCATGGTCCACACAGGTGTCAGCTCCTGAATATTTCCCTACAAGATGCCATAGTGGCCATTTTTATTCTGTCGGCGTCATCCTTTCCTAACTTATAATGCCGCTACGTTTTACAATACTCCTACTTGCAGTTAACCTCGTGAGCAGTATCAACACAACAAGTATATATACCACTGAGGGGAATACGACGAGAACCACCGTAATTGCTACCTCGTTTTTTGACTCGTATAACAACACAGACGCTGGAACTGCGACAGAGCTCGAGGCTTCAAACGCGACCTCGCAATTTGACCACAGAAACGGGACATTTATCGTGCCAAAACCGAGGTTAATCGACGAGGACAGAGGGTTTGGTGTGGACGTTATTTTTGGAGAGACGTCTGACTCGAATGTAACAGAAACAGACGAAGAGGAACTGGGAAGCGGCATTTCTAACGCTGCCAACGTGAACGGTGAGTTATTTGTCAACATCAGTGTAAGACTGGTAATTATTGCCTTCAAGAGAAGGTTATGTTTTTGGTACCGTTTTGTGTTAGGTACACCATATGGCACATGGTGTAGTTTTAACCGAGCTAGAGAGCTGCTTTTTAAAAACTTTTGGGGGCCTTTTATGTTGGAAATACTCTAGGCAGGATAACTGTTTTCACAATACATTTTGTACTTAATTGGTAGGTTGGGTGGGGTGGGGAACACGAAGGTCAAGTTCGACAATGGGCATTCTAGTGGCTTTCCAAGGTACTGCAGTGGCACGTTCGGGTTTGATATCTAGATATTCCCACATCAGGGGTCTGTGGCGAAGCAACCTACAGCGACACACGCGAAAAGTAATTACTATAGAATAAACCAACAAAACTAACAAACGAAGGTGTGAGATCTCTGAATTCTAGTTCTCACAAACTTCAATAACGTTTAACTTGTCTCCAGGTTCAAGAACCGGTGACTCGAACCCGAAGGCTCAAGGAGAACACCCCAACAAGATCGTGCCTTCCTCCCGAACCGATCTACCAAGTCATGTCCCGTCTTCTTCCACTGAAGGAATCATCATCATCGGCGACGTCATCCTAGCAGGCCACGGTCTGAACCCGCCCTCTGCACCGCCGAACCGTGACCGGGACGGGCCTGGTGGCTTCTTCGGGACGACTGACGTTCCGCTCCCGGGGCCTGTCCCGAAGAAGAGCTCGAGCGGGAACCTGGTGGTGATCATACCGCTGGTGTGCCTGGGGTTCGTGCTACTGGTACTGGTGGTGGTGCTGCATTGTCAGAACACGTGAGTCTCCGTGCTGCTGTTACCTCAATGAAAAATGGAAGTATTGTTTTTGATATGTCTGTGTGTGTGTGTGTGTGTGTGTGTGTGTGTGTGTGCTTCTGCATGTCCCTTAGTTTAGGTTGTGATGGGTATGGCTGGATGCAATCTGCCCAACAGTGAGGCAGCAATTAAATCTTTTCTACATCTGGTAGCGTTCGCTGCTTTTACAGGTGCTTTTTGTTACATGACCTCCTTGACAGCTGTTTCCCTTGCACAATAAAGGAAAGGGGATTGCAAAAGGAGGTTGCAAATAGGTTACGTTGCAGCAGTAGTTGTCTAGGTAAATGGAGCACTAGTTCATTCTTTAACCTAACTATCAATCCTATCGGTATGTAGACGGGAGCGGCGGAGAGTTCGCCAGTTGAAGGTGATGATGCGGCGAGATGCCCGGATGTCTGCCCGGTCCACTGACCCCCTCTGGCGGAGTGACCGGAGCTGCACCAGCCGCGGCGGCCGCAGTTCCACCAGCCGGGGCGCGCGCAGTGCCCGCAGCCAGAGGAGCCAGAGGAGCTACGAGTTAAAAGTATGTATTTGATCGTGTTGGTAGGTACATGTTTAGAGTTAAAACTTTTGTTCCAACACAAGGGAACTGTTTTTACCTAGACCTTTCGACTAGTCACTCAGCCAGAGAAGCCAGAGAAGCTACGAGTTGAAAGTATGTATTTGATAACGTATCATGAAAGTTCATCTGTGTTGGTAGTTACATGTTTAAAGTTAAAACTTTTGTTCCAACACAAAAGAATTGTTCTCACCTAGAGCTTTCGACCAGTCACTCTAGTCTTCTTCAGTAGACTAACCCAGTGAGACGTGGCTTCTTTGAAGTGTGATGTCAGTTCAGTTCAGTTCAGTTTTTATTCGCACTTTAAAACAAAATACAGACACAAGAAAATATAAATGAAATGTGACAGTGCAGGGAGGCCGGAAGCATAAAATGCTTATGAGGAGGCCTCCCTTCATAACTTAATTAACAATTCAAATTAATCGGATAAATAAGAAATAATTTACTAGGTAACGGGTAAATGAAACAAAACAATAAAATACAATACGATACAATACTATCTACAATAATGAAAAGTAGTAATGAAAAGTAGTAAACAAGGAAACTTAAACAAAAATTAAGAACGTGTGGGGTTATTTATGTAAGTTGCTTTGGTATGATTTTTGAAAATGGTGACGGAGGGACTAATTTGTAAAGTTCTACTTAGGTTGTTCCAAATTGTTGGGCCTCTGTACGTGATTGTAAATTGACGAGGATTCGATTTCGCATTGGATGGCCTTAAATAATTGCATTGACGTGTAAAGTGGTTGTGGATGTCTGAGTTTAATAAGAAGGTGTAGGTGTCGTGGAAGGTTTCAGGAAGGCAAGGACATTTATTCATTATCTTGTACATTAAAAGACTTGTTTGTAGTTTATTTATGTCATTTATGGACAGTATTTTGAGCTTTTTAAACAATGGTGCAGTAGGGAAAGTGAATGAAACTTTTGACGCTATCCTGATGTATCGTTTCTGAAGCAAAAAAAGCGGTTTAAGTGATGTAGTGTATGTACTTGCCCATATAATATTACAATAACTTAAGTAAGGATAGATAAGACTATAATAGAGAGTGATAAATGTTTTAGGAGATAAAAGATTTCCTACTTTCCGTATAATACCAATGTTCTTGGATATTTTTTTACTAATAAGATCGATGTGATTTTTCCATGTTAATTTTGCATCTATTAAAACCCCTAGAAAACGGGTGTGTGTTACTTGAGTAATAAGGTTGTTGTTTATGTATATTTGTACGTTTTCAACACTGGGTCAAAGTTATCTGATAGACGATGTCGGCCCCCGTCGCGTGACAAGGCTCACCGACATGGCTAGATGCCTGGATGTCTATTCTTATAACCGTAACTCCCTTCTGTTGAACAGGAGCTGCCTCACTGTGCGGAATGTCACCACGGCGTGACGCTACACAAGCAGCAGCTCACTAACGGCTACCCCGGCGGCAAGTCCTGCAACGTACCGGTCACCGCCAGGTCTTTTTTTCAATTATTTCTGTTCTTCCGATATTACAAACAGAAACAAAGTGGCATTCCACTTGTGTCAGTCAACGGTGCCACTTGACAAGTGCATATCGATAATCGAGCTATATTTTATAAGGCCGCACTAATTTTATGGATGACATCCTCTAAGGATCCCTGAACTACTGCGCGCGGGTGAATAAAAAATCGATATCCAGCCAAAATACTGCTTAAAATTAACCACACTAATACAAAGCTAGTATTGTGAATTTGCAGTACTTTACGACAAGCCGACACATGCTAGCCTATTGCAACATTTATGAGTCTGCACTGTACTGAGTTCTTGAGTTCTGTGGAGCTTTGGCAGGATTTTGGCAGCTTTGGCAGCTGTGCTTGTCCGCAGGTCAGATCCTAACATTCTGGGACACCGCGGTATGAAGGGTCCTGTGGAGTACTTCCTGGATGATGAGTTGTACAAGGCGTCGCTCACCCCGTTCCACAGGAAGACTCAGTCCGAACCTACCAGACTCAACGCTCACGTAAGCGAGATAACCTCTCTACGCGTTCTATGCTGTGTATTTATACTTTTTGTCCATGGTCAACCACTTGTCGCTATGTCTTATTGAAACAGAGCAAGCCTTGGGTTACCGCTTGCATTTGCAGGTTAGCACACGCTGGTGTGTTTGAGGAACACCGTACACTTTTTTTTACTGATCCTAATACCATGAACAGGTGTGTTTGCATTGTATGGATGTACACCTGTGCGGATGCACACGTGTGTGTGTGTGTGGCGTTCAGCACCAAGGACAGCTAGTGCGTTCGCCTATGTATGGTTGATGGTGTTCGCACCAGGAAGAGATGTGTTTATCCTTTTGTGGATGGCGTTCAGCACCATGGACAGGTACATTCGCTTATAGTTCATGGTGTTGGGCATCAGGAACGAGTGTGTTTACCTTTGTGTGGATGGCATTCAGCACCAAGGACAGATATGTTTGTGTGTGGGTTCTATTTAGCACCAGGGACAAGTTTGTTTGTGTGTGGATGGTGTTCAGCACCAAGGACAGGTACGTTCACTTGTTATTGATAGTGTTCGGCACCAGGGACAAGTGTGTCCTGTGTGTGGATGGTGTTCAGCACCAAGGACAGTTACATTTACCTGCACTTACATAATCCTCTTCGCCCGGCTATCATAGAATGCCTAGGCCCGTTTCTATTCTTTTCGCTCCATCATTTCATTTCTTTTAATGAAAAAAAAAGCCGAGAACAAAAAAAAAACATTTTCATTTCATTTTATCTTTTTCTAGATGGCCTATGATGCCGAAGTTGACTCGCCGTTCCAGCGAGTGCCGAACAACTCTCCGGCGGGCTCGTGCCCCACCACGCCCCACCCGCGCTACATCAACGTGACGGAGCCCGACAATCACGGCCACCTGCTGGCGGCGTCCCTCAGCGGGCTGGACGCCAAGTGGACCGACAACCGGCTGTACGTGCCGCCAGACAACGACCCGCTGGCCGGGGGACCGCTGCCCCTGCACCTGTTCGCGAACAGGGATATCTATCAGGTAAATGTAATAGTGTTGGAGTAGTTACCATAGAGGTGGGTACGTAGCAGGGATTGACAGACTAGTACACTATGCTCTCTGCACATCTTACCCAATTTATTGCGCAAGGAACAGCCCTGTCTTGGATTCTCCCTGTCCGTTTGTGATCTTTGTGATTTCCGTTGCCAAGAAGATTATGTTTCAGTTGGCACCCTTGTGTGTGTGTGTGTGTGTGTGTGCCTGTGTGTGTGTGTGTGTGTGCGCGTGTGTGTGTGTTTGTTTGATTGTAAACACGATAACTCGACAAGGCTAAGATGGATTGTCTTGATATTTCGTAGATGGGTAGGGCTTTGCAAGAACTTGAAATGGTTAGATTTTTAGTCCCCTGACGGCTTGTTATGGTACTGCAGCTGAATTTCTGGTTTTGGTATCTCGTGATCTGGACATGCCAAAGTTACGAATTTTGGATGGTAGGTAGTTCTTGGGCCGGAGAAGAAATGACTTGGCCCCTACCAGATTGCTGTAGTTGTAATTCATTGCTATTCCGCTAGGACCTGAACTCCAACTCCATCCAGAGCTCCATGGGTCCCGGCCTGGACAGTGACTTCGGCGCCAGCGCGGGGCTGTCTCTCCGCATCATGTCATCTGACTCCAGCATAACAGGTCAGTGCTCTCTTTTCTCGCATATTGAAAAAGGCAGTTTATTCTCACACAATTAATCACAATTTAGCCCTGCTTGTATTTGCGTGTGCCGATACGAATCAGTGCATTTTCTATTACAATGTACACTGCCCTCGTATACAACCACCAGAGGATGACCATGCTCAGCAATCCATCTTTGTTTTGTACATTTTTTCTGAAGGAGCCTTTATTAACTTATTACTTAGTGGTTCACTCCTCGTGTGTCCAGAAATCAAGACACACATTTTGACCTTGATTCAAATCTATCTTGGAAACATAAAACGGTTTATCATAAAACTGCCTACAGTTTTACGTTGTCTTTGTATTTATTATAAATAGGTACATACTAGGCTAATATCTGGATACTTTCTGATGTTGTATTGTCGTTCTGTCACGATATACAGGCTATCCAACCACCTACAGTGGTAACACCGGGGAGGTTCTGTCTACCGAGTCCTCCCTCACCTCCACCATCACCGCCACCCCGGCCAGCAGCTGCAGTACCGCCTGGGTCAGCCAGGGGGACACCCGACTGTACCAAACCCGCCTGGAGGGGTGGGACAACCAGGCACAGATGCCCCTCCTCAGCAGCGAGGAGCATTGGGTTTAAATACCTCCTTCAAAAAGGTGCTTCAGAATGAGACTGGGCTGGCATCTTAAGTTTTGAAGACTTCTTTGAGCATTCGTAAAGGTTCAAGTAGATATTTTTGTCAGCCTTGTTTCCAACTTTCCGTTGAACACAAGATCTATGATTTAAATGAATGCGGCACCATGATTGAGCGTGCTACCTTTAACTCTATTCTTGAGTATCTATATAAGCTTCGGTTTGTTGTTTTTTCTTGTTATTTAGCTAGCTACAGTATGTCTAAATGGATGCAATTCTCTGTATTAAAGTAAAGATACTGTTACTCTCCAGGTCCTAAACTGGCTCACCATTCTGCTGAGATGTGTAAAGTTCTGTATGAGGGACTCAATCTCTTGTTGCACGTTTATTTGTTTTCACTGCACTGTTAAAAATTGTTATCTATTTTCCCAAATAGCTGAGCTATATCCATAAAACTTAGTGCACTAAGAGAAAAAAAAGATACATTGTATGATATCAGAAGTGTTGTTTCTTTCATAAAGAAGTATTATATTAGTACTATATATATTTTGATATTTTGAATAAAGCACCTTTTTGTTGTTAAGTGTATGTGTGCTTCTGGGTTACATGTCTCCTGAACAAAATATAGAACCAACCCCTACCTTGTCTTTCAACCGGCGTCCAAAAAGTTTACGCCTGGGACTACCCTGGGAGCCATCCTAGTTGGGCGTCGCGGAGAGTTAGTAAACGCGCGCGGGCCTTGGTTAGCCCGTCCCCGGCACACGCCATCCCCGCCCTACGCTGTGCACCACATGCGGAAACCCTCTAGGCCGCGCGCTGATAGTGATTACGCAAACCCCCAAGGTGCCCCGCCCGAACGACGAAGTTTACTACACAAGGTAACTTTTGATGCTGTATACTTGCTTTCATAATACTTTGTTGGTATGTTGGGGTCGGGAATATGAAGGTCAAGTTCGATGATGGGCTCATACCCTAAGAGTCGATTTGAGCCGAGGCAGTCTGCAACTATACTATTTTATAGCACTCGCCAAAAGAAATAACAATAGAAAAACCAAGAAAAAATATACCAATAAACGACATATCTAGTTCTACATCTTTTATTCGTTCGAGCTCCAACCACAACTCCTCAGTCAATGTCAAGAGTTACCGTGTGTCGGAGATCAGAGTCAAGGCTTTTCCCAGCAGCCATTGCGCCATCAAAGTACCCCGGCGGTCAAACCATTTTACCAGAGACTCCTCATAAAAATGGCACTGGAAATATCTTCATTCTGTTCGTAGACGAACGTGTAAAGCCGACACCAAGTGTAGGAGTTGTGACCTAGAAGTATATCAACCTGGTGTTTAGTCTATCGTGGTTTGGACGGGCTCTCTTCGGGCCTATAGTCGATTCTCGCCGCCCAGTTGAGCTAGGTTCCCCGGCAAGTTTTGCACGACGATAGTTCAAGTCATCAAACGCTGCCGTGCAAAACCTACGGGGGAGCCTAGTTGAACTGGGCGGCGAGGATCGTCTGTAGGCCCGAAGCGTGCCCGCCCAAACCACGATAGACTCACACAGGACACCAGGTTATAATATCCTACAATAACATATGCGTACAACCGCCGTCGTGTTTCCACAATAAATCATTGAAAGCGTATTACAAGTATTTTCTCGAATCCACATGAGTGAACAGTTTTCTGAACATCGTACGTGTGAGGAAACAGTTTTTTACGTGAGGTGGTTTTGTTGTTGTTGATCTGACAGTATTTACGTATGCCGTGTCCCTACGTCCAGACTAAAAGTAAAATTCTGATAACATTTATCAATTTTCGCACTATTGCATTGGTATGATCTCCAAGCAGGTGCAAGGTCCGCGAACCACTGAGCAGGACCTCTTACATCTGCTTGGAGACATTGTTGGTATTTTCTGAGGCTTTTCACTTCCTTAGCGAATATCTACACAGAAATTTGTTGTACCAGTGTGTTCATAGTGAAGATCTACAGGTATTTGGTGTACCAGGGTGTCCATAAATTATATCTACAGGTATTTGTTGTACCAGGGTGTCTATAACGTATATCTACAGGTACTTGTTGTGCCAGGGCGTCCATACCGTATATCTTCAGGTATTTGTTGTACCAGGGTGTCTATAACGTATATCTACAGGTATTTGTTGTACCAGGGCGTGGCGGTCTCACACGCCCCACACGGACTCTGTCTGTAGGCGGCTCGGATCGCCTCCTCGGTGTGAGAGTTCCCCAGGAAGGCGCGCGGCAGCCGCAGGTGGTACGCCAGCCGGCCGCATCTGTCAGGAGGAGGATAGGCATTGGTTTTCGTATGTAATTCTTTGCTGTAATATATTCTGTGAAAGATAACGACAGTTCTTGTGTATGTCTCTAGAGGGCGCAGCTAACCTGGCCCACTATATGATGTCGTCCTTGGCAAGACTGTTGGCGGGGAGCGGATCTTGGGTAGCGGACTAAAGCTAACAGTAACAAGGCTGGATACCAGGCTAGTCCTTGGCGGCGTCCAACTATCATTAATGATACTGTAATAACTGTATACATGTATCTTAACATGTTGCCGCCAATTAAAATGTCAGGAGACGACGACATGCTGTGCTTATGTTTGTCGCTAGAGGGCGCAACAGCACCGCAGCTCACCTGTCATAGACCAGGATGTCGTCCTTGGCGACGTGCAGCTTGCCCCAGATGTCCTGGGACCAGGAGTCCTGGTAGATGGGGAAGTTGGCCCTCCTCTCCAGCTCGCCTTTGTACCACCAGCTCGCCCAGCCCCAGTGGTTCACGGCGCCGAAGAAGATGTCCGTCTTCCCCTCGTTGTACAGCTTCTGTCGGAGAGCCTCCAGACTACGAATGCGGGAAGGATAAATTTCGTATAAACGGCGTTCTTGCTCTGTGCCACGTTCGGCGCTGTCACATTCACCGTATTTTGATGCCATAAAAATTCTACGTACCCCTATCGCATAACATCGTATCTGTGAGGCAAAACCGCGATGTCGCGTTTCATACTGTAGGCTGGTTCTAGCTATTTTTGGTGGTACCAAAAATAAACAGACGCCTCACGTATTATGTTTTGGGGCTATTCCAAACACTTTAAGTATGAAATGATGCTGAATTACAGAATACACAATACATTACGGGTTTCACAGTACGTTCTGCAATGGAGGTAGAAATGAGACTTGATTTTTCTCTGATTTTCCTCCATGGTTATGCCTAGTTTCTGTATTAAACAGGGGCCCTTACCTGGAGACCTCCCCCTGGCAGAAGGGTCAGGAGCCGATGGGGAACTTCATGACCACCACCTTCCCCTTGTTCTCCGCCATCGGGCTCCGACCGTCAGCCTCCCAGTACGCGGGCGGGCCGCACATCTCCTGCGCACCGGTCAGGGTACCCAGCCACGACATCACCAGGCACAGGGCGGCCGTCTGTAACAGCCCGCTCATGGCTGCAAGGGAGGAAGGAAGGAAGGAATGAAAGGAGGAAGGAGGGAGATAATACAGGAAAGAAAGGATGAATAAATGAATAAATGAAGAAAGAAAGAAAAAGAAAAGTAGAAAGAAACGAATGAAGGATGGAAGGAAAGAAAGAAAGAAAGAGGGAAAGGAGGAAGGAGAGAATAAGGGAAAGAAAGAAGATAGGAAGGAAGGAAGAAATGAAGGAAAGTAGAAAGAAATGAAGATAGGAAAAATGGAAGGATGCAAAGAGGAAGAAATAGAAAATGAAGGAATAAAGTGATGTAGTAAGGAAATATAAAGAGAGAATGAAAGGAGAAGAAACAAAAGGGGGCAGGAGAGAAGAGAGAAATGTTTAGAATTTGAAGCTATCGTCGTTGTAAAACTAGTATAGTTAGGAAGTTGCGCGCCTCTCGGGGACTTCTTTAAAGTTTACATCTGTGACAATTTCCTTGTGTTGGAAATCTCATACTTCAAACATGTTCGTCTCGTCACCACCCCGCCCAGCTGTAGTCTATCATCAGGTGAAAGCTCCAGGCTCACCCCGACTGTCCTGCAGGACTGTCTGATCCCTGAAGCGGGAACACATGGCGGCCAGACAGACCGGGGATCAAGGCCAACCAGATAAAAACGCACCGGGGCTAAATTAAGCTCCTAGGCAGGAGTCTTAACGAGAAGACGTCTGTAGTCTGGACTCACGGAGCTCAGGCTGGCACGCGATCTTACCTAACGTCTCTTCAAGCGACAGGAAAGGAAGCGCTCGTTTCCTTTACTTGATCAATTGAATATTTAATAGGCCATGTTGATACGATTATATGATGACATCCTCTGGGATGCGAGCCAATAAAAAGGGTTGGTAAAAAAGTTGCCTTTATTATTAAATCTACGTGGTCATGAAGGTTGAAGTTGAACAAATGACTTCACACAGACTGGCAGAGTATGCTTTGGCGAATAATAGTAGACTCTTAATTTTCATTTCTTCACATTTTCTTCCATGCCCGGCTGTTGGGATTGATCGTTTTCCAATTTATTTAAAATTTACGGCATATATTTGCTAATGCAGCTGCTTTGTACGATTTACAGTATGGTCCCAAAACCCTTCTTGTTGGGAAACGGACGAAAATTCAAGCGCGCGCGGATGTCATCCATATAATCACATCAACATGGTCTTATCAAGTGTGCCTATCTGTTCAAAATGAGAAGAGAATGTAAGGAGAAAAGAGAAAGGCATCCAATCCCTGCAATTTCAGGGCGGCAAAAGTAAAAAAAAATCTGTAAGAGGAAATCGGCCTGATATTGACATTTACTGCTATTTCTTACAAACTTTTAGTCATCATTTCATACTTGAAGCGTTTGAAACAGCCCTAAAACAAACTACGCGAGGCGTCACTTTATCTTTTAAAAAATCACCCATAAACAGCTCGAACCAGCCAATAGTTACGACAAGCAACGGTTTTTTTATCAGTGACATCGCTTTTGTGCCTCACAGATATCTGTATACTATGGGATAGGGTTTTTAAAGTAATGACTAGAAAATTGACTTTAAATCCAGTTTTAATTTTGCCGCCCTGAAATTACATCGGATGCCTTTAGCTTTGACATGTCGTTTAAGAAACAATAAAAAAAAGGTCTTACCTGGTTTCTGAAGACTTCCCGCTCCTACAGACCAGACTACAGAAACCGGCCGGTGTGTTGCCGGTTTTCCAGGGAAAAGTGCCACGAGTCCTCAGTCGGCTACTGTGCAACACCGTCACGAGTTTAGGCTCATTTTACAAACCGCAAGACACTTACATTCTAGCCATAGGGGAAAACATTTCAATTTTCCACACGGCTACACAGATACACATTGCATCTCAACATACCTGGAACTAATAACATTGACAAATTAACTTAAAAACTTATATCATATCAGTCAATTGGAAATATTTTTGAAACATCAAGTTTTCCGTGTTATAGTTATTGATATAACATGTACATATTCCCTCTTCGCAAGTGGTAGAGTCCACCTTATGAAGTTTCTAACCGATGCCACATGGGCAAGTGTTATCAGACTGTGGTGTCGTGCCGTGAAGTGATTGACAGCTCTGACAGATGGTGTTATGTTTACTTTGTGTCAAAAAGATCCATCTGTCTTTGTAAACAGCCTCTGGGTTTGTTTTGAATGACGTTTAGTGTCAAGAATATATCAAACTTTAAATAGCTCCAAGTTCAGACTGATATGATGTAGCCTGGTTACCAAACCAAATTTGCGGAGAGAATACGGTTAAGAATACAGACCATAGAAATGAAATGTCTGTGGACATTCTAAGTCTTTAAAATGTCAAACCTGAGACCAGATTGTAAGGTTTGAACCACTCACACCGGGAAGGTCACTGCTCTTTTCGATAAGTGTGGTGGGTTCTTACACGTGCTCAATGCGTAGCTCTTAGTCTACTCAAAGCACGGGACCTTCTATCCAAGAGGACACCGAAGCTAGGTACTCATTTTCAGAATCAAGCGACGAAATAGGTGTAAAAACTTTACACCTATTTCGTCGCTTGATTGTTGTGTCATTAAAAGGACACAACAATGGGGGCCTGCCAGGGACTCGAACCCAGAAACTTCAGATTCTGAGTCAACCCACAAGGCCACCTTGCCGGCTTAGAACTGCCGTCTGGTCCAACCCAACATCTGCTCGGAGAGTAGAGTTTCAGACTGTAGGTAGACTGCGCCATCAGCCTCCCCCCAAAAAACTTTGTTGTGTCTAACATGGCTTCTTTGTTTATTATCTTTAAGCTTAGCGGTCAACCTTGGGGTTAACAAGTCCAAATTGCCACAGTGACTGTCACAAGGCGTACAGCCAATCCTATACCATGTGATCTATTAAAGGCCACAGTAAGTAAATTTTAGGGATGACATCCTCTGCTGAAATACTGTGTTAACATCCTCTGCTAAGATAAGGCGAGCCAATAACAATAAAAAAAAATAATGAAATAAAATAAAAATGTTGACCACCGTCGAAGTGTAACAAAATTTTTGTTTTCTTCTTTTTTCTCGAAATCAGGCAAAAATGTATGCTCTTGCTAATGTCATCTATGTAAATTACTTGCTGTGACCTAACAATTCTATACACGAGATGTAGATGAGATCGGATGAGGCTGTTGTCTTGTTGTCAGGAACAGACGGAAAATACCATCTCAAATGTCCAATAACATCTCCTAAAAGTAGATGTTGGCGTGATAGGGTGAAATTGATATCAAACATGTGTTTATCAAACTTTATGTGAGTGGGTTTACAAAGGGCTACTCTCTGAAGCAGAGGTTTAGGTTTCGGCTTATTTTTAGGTGTTTTTATCGGGATTTCTTTTTTTGTACTGGAATATTTTTTTTACGTTTCGGGTGGAAAATTAATACTGCCCTGTCAATTTTTCAAATTGGCCATGCAGTAAGTTTGACGATTTGAGCTTCTGATGAATATAATGGTTCAAACAAACAAACAAACAAACAAACAAACAAACAAACAAACAAACAAACAAACAAACAAACAAAGACACTATTAGCCTGTGTTGCACAATCTCTTGCCGTCAGGGGCTGATTTGGGCCATAAAAATTTCGACAGTTTCCGGCCATGAAAGTGAATCTCTTCCTACTGATAGGAAGATCTTTTACATACCTTCGCCAGATGACTGACGAATTATAATCTTTTTATTTTAATTTGGATAGGAAAATATACCTATTCCCTGTTTTTGCGATATTAGAAATTCAAATTCCCAAAATGTTTCTCTTCGTTTCGCGCCATTCCTGGGGTTCAGCTGTAAAAACATGGCTTTCGATTCAAGACCACAGGTTCGTAACAATAATGCAAACCAAATCAAATCAAATAACTTAAATAACGATAATTTTCAATATATTTACATTTATATACATATGCATAACGTTATACACATAAATAGATACATTAAGTTTAAACCTTGTATGAATTTCTGTCTGATTTATCAATGACTTTCTAACTAAGATAAGAAACAAATGACGCGCTATGTTTACTTCAGTTTGTACTTCCGGGTCAATTGATATCGAAAGTTTGGCGCACTTGTGATAGTGTTTTCGCAAATATCTAAGTATAAAAATCAACAAACAAACAAAACAACATACGGCAAGGAGCAGCAACAATGTCTGCACAGGTAAAGTACCCGTTTTAGTAGGAAATATTTTCGTTGATTTTGAGGCCCAGCTAAATATTCGTAGCGTATGTGCCCCCCTCCCCACTCACTAAGCTTTGTTGCGTTGAAAAAAAAAGGTTAGAACATATTTTTTTACCTCCATGGTTAGAATAACTGGGATAGCTTTAAATAGACTTCTTTTCTGTTAGTAGGTAGATAAACATTGATAACTACTTTCATTTGAAAGCTTATGGAATTAGATATTTTAACAAATCTGATAGTTTCTCCATTTTTTTTCCAGAGCTCGTCATCTAGTGGCAGGAGTCTACAAGGAGGACTTCCAGGTCCTGAGGAGTTTACAGTCAGAATACAGAAGTGAGTGGAAACAAAACATTGGATAGCTGTTGTTGTTCTCCAATATATTGCTAGACGTGGACTGGTCTGTTGGTGCTGGTTTGCGCTTGGTTCAGTTCAGAGTCAAATTGTACTTGAATGGCAGGAGTCACACTAATTAATATACTAGTACGTGACCAACGCTGACCAACACTATTCTGAGTTTCTTCTCTTGTTTGCTTTCAGGAATCCTCTGAAGAAATACAATGTGATGAGATTTGCTGCCAACAGTGGTGTGGACATGTCTACGTGGAGAGAGGTACGTACATGTATATAGTTAATGCCATTATTGTAGCCAGCCTGGCTTTTAAATCATCTAAATTTTGTACATATATTTGTAACAGCATGTCAAGTGCTGTAGGCACTGGAGGCGCCATTCAAAAGCATGCTCCCCTGAGAAAATGTCAAAATTTTAACACTTTTTATTGCCATAATTGTGACTTCACATGTGTGACATTGTTTGGTGTTCTTTCTATACCACATCAGGCCAACATGGAGAGGGAGACCAGTACCATGGACATCTACAAGGACGAGACCATGCCGGAGTACGGGGAGGGGAGTGAATACGGGCGGAAGTGGCGTGAGGAGGCTCGACAGAAAAAATACGGCATCAACAAGACCAAACTCAAGCTGGAGGACCAGCCCTGGTTACTGAAGATTGGAGGCAAAGGGGGCAAAAGGTTGGTCTGATGTTTTATTGGGAAATGCCTCAGGGTGGAGCCTTCTTTTTAATGTTATGTAGATGTATATATCTTCAACATTAACTGACATTTTTTAGCATATCTTCATCATCATTTCAAGTGTTTGAAATAGCCCAAAAGCAAACTTTGTGATTTGTCTCTTTATTTTTGGGGTATCACCAATAAATAGCAGTAACCAGCCTATAATACAAAACAAGCAATTGTTTTCCATCAGCGACATAATATTTTTGCCTCACAGATATCAGTATGCTATGGATTAGGGTTTTACTACATTAAAAGAATGACCAGAAAATGGACTTTGAAAATCCAGGCAGTTATGCTGCCTGAAATTGTATTGGATACCTTTAAAACATCATTTTTGAATTCTAAATTTTTGGTTCACCTTCATTTTTGTGCATAATTATGATTTGGATATTTTGTCTCTTCCTCTCAGATTTGTAGGGAGAAAGGAGGGCGGAATCAACGAAGCCTCGTCGTACTTTGTCTTCAGACAGACGGGAAACAAGACGTTTGAGGCCTGCCCTGTGGAGTCCTGGTACAACTTCACTCCTCAGATCAAGTACAGGTACCTCAACGAGGAGGAGGCTGAGGCTGAGTTTGAGAAGTAGGTTGAATTTTTACCATTATTTTTTGTATATAGTTGATACTCCACTTTATCCACACATAGCCAAATTTCATTTGACTTGCATATAGAAAGGTAGTGGTGGCCTAAATCTGGTCAGACTGCTCCTGAACTAATGCCAACCATGCATGATTTTGTTCACAAGGAAAATAACTTTGTAAATCATTAGAAAATCATATAGAATAACTTGTCGGTTTCATTTTATGTACATTTTAACTTATAGCAAGAAAGACTGCATTTTTATTGTTTATTTCTTTATTCACAGGAGACATAAAGTTCTGAACTACTTCAACATCATGATGAAGAAGAGACTGGAGAATAAAGAGGAAGGAGAAACAGAGGGGGAAACAGAGAAGAACGTATCGGCCAGAGACGACTTGGTAAGTAGAACAAGTACATAGGTGTGTTTCCACAAATTTTATCAAACTTACCTGCACAGCAATTGTAGCAGCTACAATGTATGTCAAGTTCTTGATGCTATATTATGTAACAAGTAAGTTTCGGTACATACACCTGCTACATGCATGTACTCTAACATTCATGTTGATTGTGTTCAGCAGGTAAGAGTATGTGACTCTGCACATAACAAACATTAAATCTACTGGTTTCTCCTTTTTTTTTATAGAAAGTACGGGAGGGGGACGATTCAGACTCTGACTTGGGCGGCTTCTCGGATGACTCAGATAATGAAGCAGAGGGGAAAAAAGAAAAAGCAAAAACTGCCAAGAAAAAGAAAGATACCAAGGTCCAGAAGAAAAAGAAGAAGAAACAAAAAGGTGGGTAAAGAAAAAAATACCTAGATTGTTTTCTTGTTAGAATGTTACGAATCATTTCAAACACACCAAGGATATTTGGTCCATGTGTTTCAAGAGAATACTATAGAAAGTACCATTTTACAATTGTACTCAAATCACAAATGTATGTATATGCTCGTCTTTCAAGCTGTAATACAAATATTCATGCAGGGCTAGAAACTGTGCAAGTATATGTATTTGAATTTTCTGATGTCTACCTGTACTGGTTCATGACAAAACCAAAAAACTGTAATGCAGGTGCCGGTAATGTTGAATGTTGCCAGGTACATGTATGCAGAAAAATAAAATGTATTTCGAGCCCTGAATTGTATACATGTAATATTGTTTTGCTTGAAACCTGTAGTACAAGTGTACATGTATTTGTTACACATTACAAGGACTGTGACTATTTTCCAAGCAGTGTATACATACAAACATTTGATATGATCTACATGTACATGCCCCCCTCCCACCCCAGGTTCTGATGATGAGGCCCTAGAGGACAGTGATGAGGGAGACTATGATGGCAGAGAAGTGGACTATATGTCTGACGAAGATGAAAGGTCAGTTATACATAATTTTACTTTTTACTATGACATTTGTAATTATAGCTCCATTCCATAAACTTTGTTCCTTTCTCCTATTTACTACGTATAAAGGAGGTTAGTGACCAGTCTGGCAGAGTATAGCGGATGGTTGGATTTTTTGTGTTTTTGCAGCTATAACGTTAACTCATGATCCCTGTACTGCATTGGCATGTAGTTTGGCATGTCGTCTGCTAGTATGTGTGGGGATGATGCACATTTTTTGCACCATAGCAGTTTATATCCCTATCTTGAGGGTCTTGTGCAACAGGTCATTAATCTCATTGCATTAAGGTTTTTTTTTCAATTTTTTTTTTTATGTGATAACTAGACTGCCATAACATTTGATACGGGTGTTCTGGCCTCTGTGATAGCTTCAATATTCATTCAATTTTGCAGTGCCTCAGAAGAAGAAGTAGACAAGTCTAAAACCGACGGTACAGACCTGAAGGGAGTGGACCAGGAGATGGAGATGTCCTCTAGTGAGGAGGAGGAGGAGGGGGAGGGGGAGAAGGAAGGGGAGACTGCTGACGGGGAGAAAACAGCAGAAGACAAACCTGCCAAAAAAGGTAGTTGTTTCCTTCTGACTTTTCATGAGATTGTTAAAAAAATCATGTCTTATTATACATTTAATCAGTGTTGCAGGAAATTTGCTATTTTTTTTTGTCATCTCAATTTTGTTTGAGGTAACATTATGTTGACTGCCAAATGCACAAGGTGTTTTTCCATAGGTATGACAAGTCTAGGAGGATCTGAGGGCATGCTTCCCCAGAAAATTTTGATATCTTGACTCTCTGAAATGCTATTTCAGGCATTCTAATGGACTCATTTTGCTGGTGGACACATCAATTTTTGTCTGTCAAAATGATGGCTTGGGCAAAATTTGTGTCTGTCATGAGTTGCAAAATTGATGGACGCTGGCTAAAACACTCAACTCATAGTGACATTGTCTCTTAGCATGATATGGGTTCTGTGAAAAAGTCTTATATGGCAGTTGAATTTTGAAATTTTCATCTCCTTTGATTGACAGAAGAGAGTGACAGCAGCTCATCAGAAGACAGCGATGTTGACCTTGAGTCCTCCGCACTCTTCATGCAGGTAAGTGACCCTTGACCCGGAAGTACAACACTGAACAACAGACTAACAGTAGCTAGAGATACAGAAACTCTTAAGATATTTTAGAACTTCTGGTTTTCCCAAGTTGGTTTGGTAAAAATGGTACTTTTTTTTAGTTTTCAAGATTTTAGGCACAATTTTAGTACTGAAAATGTTTTTACTTCTTCATGAATCAGTTCTTTTACAGATAATGAACAGTGAGGAAGATAAATTGCTTAAAGATTTTGCTTTGGCATAATATTATATTTAATGTTATTTGGCCCAGCAACATTGACAATTTGTAGCTGTTAAGTAACCTGTCTTCTATGCTGTCGGATTGGGCAAAATTTTTGTCTGTCATGAGTGGTGAAATTCTATCAAATTATGGCACTGCTTTGAAGTGTACTGTGTATTCTTACAAGGCATTATAGCATTGCTTCTATATTTTTACTATTGGGTGTTTTGTTTTGTTGACATCTCCTTGCACTTTTACATCTTGCTGGTCTTTTCTTCTTCCCTCTCTCCTTCTGTATTGACATGTAGGACAAGAAGGGTGGAAAGACTCATGGGAAGGGTAGCGGCAAGGGCCGAGTGAGTAGCACGTCCATTTCTCCTGTGTCACTCACCCCCCTCTCTGTAATCACAGTGGTACAGCCCAACTTAATCTTCACCAAGTGATTCCCATAATGGTGTCATGTATTAGTGAGAAATATATCATTAAAGATATGTAAAAATCATACATTTACTTTGATTTTCCTAAATTTGTGCTAATGTCCATCGCAGTATTCATGGAGTATTTCACCAAGAATGTTTTCAAGTTTCAGAGAGAGTTTAAGGTGTCAATTTCTGGTGGACACTGATTGGTTACTAACTGACAGGATTTAATCGATTGACAGGACAATACATGCTTCGGAATGATGATGAGATGAAGGTCTTGAGTCTGGCTGGCCAACTGTAGTCTCTAGCGGACCAACTCCCCCGGCATGTTATCTCTCTATTTGGCCAATTTCTACTCTTTCCAGCCGCCTCCCGAAGCCTGCTAGAGGCTAAGATGCTACCAATAAGATCACCAGACACACATCCAAGCAGCTGGACACACTTCCTACACATGTACATAACTTGTCGTTGCCTTCTCTCTCTACAGAGTAAGAAGTCATTGAAGCCCCTGGGAGGGAAGGTAGGGTCTAAGGGAGACTCCCGATCAGGCAGTAGCAGCAGCAGCAGGGCCAGTACACCTGCACCTGACGGAGGCATCGGGTCTACACTGGCTGCTGCAGCCAAGAAGTTAGAACAGCAGAAAGGTCTGTTGGGCTTGATTAATAAATTTTTATGATGAAATCTTCTGGAGATCCCAAAACTAATGGGAAAGTATGATTAAAAAAGTCCAGCCAAAATTTTTGCTAAACCACAGGAATACAAAGCTGGTATTGCAAATTTGCGGTTGTACATAACTACATTTTACAACCTTAGCGGGCACAGGCTGGCCTTTTGCAACATTCATAACTTATTAGTCAGCACCTGTCTATTGTTTCCTGCTCACCCGTCTATTGTTTCCTGCTCACCTGTCTATTGCTTCAGGTACAAAGCGAGCAGGTGAGGGAGACAGTCCGCTGCCCAAGAAGGCTCGCCACAGTCGCAGTCACGAAGGGTCAGGATCAGGGTCAGGCACTCCAACAAGGTAACACAGTCATCTTCTCTACTATGTACAAAATGTACTATGTTCTATGTATTATGTACTATATGCCATACCGACTTTATCTATTGTTCAAAATGTCTGTTTTCAAAATACCTTGTGTGAAAACATTCTGTTTTTGCTCTGTGTCTTGTCCCTCTCATTCTTCCCCAAACAAATAAGATCAAAGACCTGAACCAGACGGCTGTCACCATGGTAACTGTGGTGTTGGGTTACATTATGTTGCAAGTTGCTGTTGGAGGGTCACCATATATATATTATGAATATATAAACAGCAATAGTTTGTTTAGCTGGACCATATGGAGGTAAACATTATGCATGTGGTTTGTAAATATAACCTAGAATATAAAAGTTCCTAGTTTAAAGAAAGTTTTTTTCCTTTTTTTTCAGTGAGCTTGGTCTTACAGAGGAGTCAGTGAGAAGATATCTGATGAGGAAACCCATGACAGCCAAGGACCTTCTTAAGAAGTTCCCAACGGGTAAGACAGGGTTGAACCGCGACCAGACAGTGGCTAAAGTGACGGAGATCCTCAAGAAACTTAACCCGGAGAAGAAAACGATAAATGGCAAGATACATCTTTGGCTGAAATCTTGAACTTGTTTTATCTCTTTAGTCATGTGGAATTCTTTAGTCATTGGTGAATGTACATGTGTTTGGAATGTATTTTGTGACATAGAAACAGTTGTGTATCTTCTCATCTGTGAAGTATAATCTCATGCTTGTCCAGACCCATAACAGAGTTTGTGGACACAGACCTCTAACTAGGGAAAACCACATACTGTATGCTGATTATAACCTTGGGTATATTAAGACATCAGATTCCTACAGATTACAAATAATTGCCATCAATTGTTAATAGGATTGATTGTTTAGTTGGTCGCATGGAACACAATTTAATCAGGCTTTGTAATTTCTGTTTTCAAAATTGGTAAATGTACAGTTGACATGTTCATATGTTCCTCTTTGTAATAATGTCACACATACTTAAGAAAAGGTTAGATGTACCTGTTTTTTGTAAAGTTAAGATTAAAATAAGATAAGTGTACAAGATGTAAAGCATTGTATGGAGCTTATTAAATTTTCGTATTAAAACATCTTTGTCACACTGCTGTCTGTATCTGAATCAGTATAGCTGGTATAATCGCCCTTCGGCGTATCACATCAGCTTCGCAGGCATGCAGCGCGACAGCAGCTAGCTATATCACACTGATCTTTGCACATTTAATTGCAGGATTTTTTACAGCTTTCTAGTGATGATGCCCCAACTGTGCCTGTCGTTACATTATTAGAGAATTTCTATGGCTACATGTAATGTTGTGAGAATGCAAAAGCTGTATTATGTACAGTAACGTTAGGAGGATATAAAAAGTCAATTTTCTAGTCATTTCTTCACAAAGTAGGTTGGATCAACCCTACTCCATTGCAAATAAGTGTCATTGAGGTAGTGGAGGTGCCGAAATATGATGCTTTACGAGTGTGTTCAAAAGATGGAAACACAGCTGTCATCCATGTTTGTTTATAGTTTGGTATTTTGTGGTGGTGCCACAATCTGGGTGCGTCTCGTGTGGCCAACCTAAATGTCAGAAATCTGAGATATTTCCACAAATATATTGAAAAGTGGATGTAAAATTTTCAATGAAGATTTTTTTTTCAATTAAAATGTTTCGATTTTTGGTGCAAAATTGTTACATGATGCCCCTTTAATTCCTATCATATAGGCCGTTCTCCTAGTGTAGTGCAATGAAAGAGAACATGGCAGCAGTGAAGCCAGTCAGGACCAGAAGGTAAACAGCCAGGAATCCGTTCTTGAACCCAGATCCGGGCTGGAAAGAACATAAACACAAACGTCAATAGTATACATGCACAAACGTACTTAGGAACGTTAGGTAATACGAAAGGAAATCGTCAAGCAACTCGATAATTTTTCTACTAACTGTACATATTCACAGTTATGACCGTCCCTTATTTCTTGTTTTATTCGTTATTGAAGATTTCTCTATACGTCTCTTGGCATTTCCTATTGGCGCTTAGTCAACAGACCCGGCCAACGTACGGCTGGCTCTCACTCATTTCCTGTGTCTGACATTTTATGGTTATCACTCCCCTCCAACTTGACCTTAAGATCAATCTGTAGTAATGCAATAAAACAAACTTACCGGTTTTGGTGTTTGGGGTTCAGGATTCAGGTCAAATGAACTGGGACTCTTCTGAGTTTCCATCTCTATCTCCTCGTGGTCGTCCGACGCTGAAACAGTTTTAACATTCTTGTCCACTCTATGTATATTGAAGACAACTATGCTTACTTAGTTTGGCACGATACATCAAAACGTAGTAGTGAGTTTGAAGCCGCGGTAGACTCTCTATACTCTAGCTTGATAATTTTAGATCTTTTCAACTCTTACGTCAAATTTTCCAAACAAGTGTGCACACCAGAGTCCCTCGCGTGAGCACATTTGTCATTTCGTGGCTGGTTTTGCTCAGGCACAGTTCCCTATACCATACGCTCTTACGTTTGTCCGTTGCCTTGGTCTGTCCGCAGCACTTGAGCAGACCCTCCTGTTCCAGGATGACCTCAGACAGAGCCTGCCAGGCGACCCAGCTGGCCAGCACGTAAGTAGCCTCATCAGGGAGGTCCATGGCGGGGAAGTCCAGGCCCAGGAACATCACGATAACTGGGAGGGGAAAAAAAAGTTTTTATCTCAGGGGAAGGAGAGAAGGGTTCTGTTCTTGGCCGATGTTTGAGTGTTCGCAGCTGTAACTCACGGTGGGCTGGACGGATTTCTCTAGGTCTCGGTATATGATTTACTGTTGGGATGGGCATCATTTATTAAATTAAATAATTGTATCCGTGTTTTTCAGTATCGAAATAAGATATTTGGACGGTCTTTGGACCCCCCCCCCCCACGCTGCTGGAATCGAGGTTTACCATTCGGACGACAAAGGGTCCAACAAAGGTCTAGATCTGTCCCCGATAAATCTAGAACACAGGTGGCACTGCTTATTTGTCCTATACTTATTAGTTGTGCACAATTAGACACAACGTATAAACAGTTTTAAAAACACAAAGTACAAGATAAAAGTACAAAGTCATCAACATTCTTTTGTATACAACATGACATTACAATTAAAAAAATAATGATCAACAAAATATTGGATATGTATGAAAAAAAACATACTGGCCATTATCCTAGCGGTTGTTCCGAACCCCCAGTGAAACCAGTTGAACACAACACGACTGAAAAGCAAACGTACAACTTGGGAAACCAAAGATGGACTGTAGATTCTTTCCACGCATGAATACATACATATATGACATACAATGTGCAAGAAGAAGTGTTCGAATTCGTCTTTTCCATATATGATTGCCTTGGTTAGATATTATTAAGTAGAAAACCAGTTCTAAACACATTGATTTTCAGAATCTAAAATGCTCCTAAGTTCACTTACTTTGGTTCATCTGGCCCAGGGCGTAGGAGTGACATGAATGGCTGTAGAGAAAATGAAACATTTTGTTACAGAAATATAACACATCGTTTGGATAGGTGAATGGTTATGTTCAATGTCTTATATTTCGTTTCATATGCTTGAATTAAAAAAAAAAAAACACCCGTTACGCCATACGACCCCACCCATCGTTTGGATAATGTTAGAATATTGGATATCGAGCAGGTTTAGAGGCCATATACCTCAACCGAGACGGGGGTGGATACAGATTGCACGCACCTTTGAACCGTTGCCGACGTCATATTTTCGCTAAGGTCACGTGAAGTGACATTGGGTTCAGGTCATTTCAAGTATTTATAACTTTTGTGCACGACATAGTGTTTAAAGTATAAAAATAAAATTAAAGATAAATCTACCTGAATAACAGCAAGACTGGTCACAATGATGCCCATAACCGCATGTATTGTAGCATTAGATCCCTGTAGTTAAGAAATAAGATATGGTTTAAACCGATGTTTAAGCCGATTAGAAATATAGAGCTAACAACATGAGTATATTATATAGCTATAGCTATACTGATGTTATTTTTCTGACGGAGACATACCGTGACAAAGGTCCACTCTTTGTACACAAATATGAGGACAAACGCAGCGATGGCCAGAAGTACGGTTAGGCTCATGACAGCACGGTGAACCTGGAACAAATTTAAAAAAAAACGTTATTATTATTTTTCATTTACTTTAATTTTCACCTCAAAACAATGCTCGGAATCAAATGTTTTGAAAGGAAAAGAAGCAATAGCTTCAGCAATGATGCGTGTATTTCAGCGACGTCTAGCGACAATTGTTGGTATGGCAGTGTGTACTTACGGCGAACCAGATTTTGACCCCACACCAGGTGCTGTTGGGCCACATGGGTTTGTAGAAGCGCGCCAGCACAGCCCCGATACTGACGGTCAACATCCAAGCACTCATCATCAGTCCAGCTGTAAGACATAACACAAACAGTATGCCACAACAATCATATTTACTTTCGTCAGAAGGTCTATGGAATCACTTGTCTTTAGTGAGGGAGACTGTGAATTTGGCGGCATAACTCTTGAAGGCATAGATGTTCATGATTTTTGGCAGGCAGGTTACCGTTGGGGAGACCAATGTCAAGTGCAGAAAGGATTTCCGTGGAGGGTCCCTACGTTACTGTAGTGGACCTTTTGTGTTTGCCGCTTGTTAGCAGGATATCTCGAGTATATTCAAATAGATGTTCATGATTTTCGGTAGGCAGGTTACCGTTGTAGAGGCGTAGGTCAAGTTAGAAAACGGGCCTCGTGTTTGTGTGTGTGTGGTTGGGGGGGGGGGGTCCTACGTTGCTGCAGTGAACCTTTGGTGATGGAACATACCATGTAACTTGACGAAGAGGGGTGCTGAGGCAGTGGCGACCAGACTGATGCTTGTCACGTCCACCGGTTGGTCAGAGTAAACACGGCTGGTGTGACGTCTGATCTGCACAGAACCATCTGCAATCATAATAACAAGTAGTGCGCCTTCACAAAATCAGGAACATTTTGCTCCACATTATACTACTAGCATTTATCTAAAAATGCTATTAAGGTAGGACACTTCTTGTGTTTTTGTGTGTCTTAAGAGTATAGTAGTAGAACGGGTTCAACTCACCAGATTGAACCACTGTGGGTCCGACAGCCAGGAAGATGTGGTAGGACGAGTTGCCAAGGTCAAAGTACTGGTCAGCGCCAGCACCTGCCCGTGCTGTCGGACGGACAGCACGGTAGAACCGGCAGGACAGCAAACCATTGCTGTACGCCACCTCCACATTACTTACTCCAGACTGGGAGAATAATGAACGGGGAGAATAATGACCGAACAAAAAACGTTTTCTAGGCTGTCAACTAAATTAGCGACATCTTGTCCGACATAACATTTAAAAAAAAAAAACTATAGATGGGGCTTTCATGTGGATGGTGTTCAGCACCAAGGACAGGTATGTTAACCTGCATGTGGATGGTGTTCAACACCAAGGCCAGATGTGTTGGCTGTCAATTAAATTAGCGACATCTTTTCTGACATAACATTTAAAAAACTATAGATCGGGCTTGCATGTGGATTGTGTTCAGCACCAAGGACAGGTATTTTAACTTACATGTGGATTATGGATTGTGTTCAGCACCAAGGACAGGTATGTTAACTTGCATGTGGATTGTGTTCAGCACCAAGGACAGGTATGTTAACTTGCATGTGGATTGTGTTCAGCACCAAGGACAGATAGATAACTTGCATGTGCGTGGTGTTCAGCACCAAGGACAGGCATGCTTGCATGTGGATTCAGCACCACCCACTGTCCGTTTTTGCTTAATACTGTTTAACACTATGGGCAGTATAGCAACGATATCCAGAGGACAGTTAACCATTAATAACGATGCACACGGATAGAACCATACCAACTTACATTCGCGGCATCCCTGGTCGGCCTGCTGTGGCCTGTAGCGTAACTAGAGAACACCTCGATGTTTCCGTCCGTAGGGTGACGCACGCATTCGTACATGTCGTCATCAGCCTTGTAAGGAAAAGAGACGGGGGACACCATAAACTTACGATTCTCACCGAGTCAAGTGCATAACTTGACGTTTCAAAAGCGATAGATTCGTATCGAAGGCTGGGGATTTTAACTTAAGTAGAAACTTTTCCAATGGTTTTGGAATTCAACATTTGATCTTGTTTCAAATGGTTAGAAATCAATTCAATGCAAAAGGATATTGTGTAGTTTTGAATATTAGGATAAAAGCATATCAAGTGGCTCTCACACACACAATCATGCTATGTTGATTTTTATGTATGGCCGTACTGAGAATAAGTACTGTCCTCGTTTCGAACGTGTCACCTTCGTCTCGCGAGAGCTTGTGCGAGAGTAAAGTCGGAAGGGCTGTTATTCAAGCTCACGTGCGCTCACGTCGGGATGTGCTCTCGCGAGAGCAGAGTCAACCTAACACCGATATTTGGAAAGGGGTCTATTGGAATAATGGTTACATAATTATCTCACCATTGTTTTGTCTCGGGAGAATCCTATGGCGACGTATCCATCGCTTTTTCCAGTCACTTCGACGATGACGTTTTCACCGGTAACATCTGGAAAGCACAAAATAGACAATAGCTAGTATTGCATATAGAGTGCGAGTAAGCATATTATAAATTGAACTATAAATTGAAAATGACAAGAATACAAAATCTTTTGGGTCATGTTGAGGATCCTAAATCAAATAACAGATTTCTAGGTTTGAATATGGAATCATAAAAGACTCACCGGTCACCCAGGTCGACAGAAGATCACAGTTTGGTGGAGAACAGCCGTCTGGGACTCCGTAACAGCCCTTCGCTACTCCACAGCCATCCGTGCTGATCTAGAATACAAACCCCAATTTCACTCATAACACTGCATTCCATAGCCTCTGCCAGGCTTCTGATGAAAACACTTATACGAGTGGAACGTATAAAATGGCAAGTAAAAAAAAGTTGACTTTAATACCCCAAGTGGATCCTCGTCAATAACTGGACCGATCTGAAATAGGAAATAGAATACAGTTAGTAGAATATCTTTTGCAGGAGTCTCGACATGAATGGGACTGAATGGGATTATCTATATTCATACATTATCTTGAGGAAAACTGTTAAACCTTTACACATCACACATTTTCTTACCGTATCATGAGAGGTCATCTGTGTTGGTAGTAAAACGTTGAACTTTAGGCAAACACAAGGTTACACAGAGATCAAATTTTCAACGATCACTTCAAAATCTTGCGAGAGTTACAGCTACAGACACGTGACCTTATTCTTACCGTTGAGCTGGGGGGCGTGGCTGCTCCCGTTGCTATGGGAACGTTGGTAGCTCCCTGTGTAGCCGTGGGGTCAGAAATGGTGGGAGATTCCAGGGCATTGACCCAGAATGTCGTAAAGTTTTGAAGAACCGTAGCCCTATAAACACACACAACACTGTCAATCAATCAAGATTGATACAAGCTATACATCGTAATTGACTTTTTAAAACATCAATTAATGGATGAAGATCATTATCGTATTGTTTTATTATGTTTTAAATAAAATGGTAACTACTAACGATTAACATAACCATTGTGTATTTAAGATTCGAGTAACAGCAGGGAGCTAGTTCGTTGGTTGTATTGTGTGCTCCACTACCATACTCTTTCTGTTAGTGCTCAGCAGAGTACGCAAAATTCCAAAGTCTTTGGGGATATTAAAGTCAACCGGGGTTTAGACCCGTGAGCTCCCCGATGCGAAGAGAGCACGAGACATGTAACACCAGCCCTATGATAACATACCTGAACTGGAAGTCCCCCACAGTGACATTTGGAGCCGTCCAGATCACTGAAACAACCGTCTTCTGAACAATTGGTAGACTGTAGTTGGTTCTCCTGTGTCCAACAGCATTCTGATGAAAAAAGGTGAAAACTTGAATCAAGAATAGGAAAAGTTTGACAAATGATACGTCGTCTGGTTGGATAAATGATAATTATGATAACTTTATTGCTGAGCATTTGTACGAAATACAACGTATTGCAAGAGCATCTCAGAGAGGATGTAGGACTCGGAGCTATAATATGTCTGGTAACCAGGCTACTATGTACTGCCCTACACTAGACTGTGTAGAGTGGATTATATACGTGTACGGTCCTTGAGTTTTCAAAAGACCTGGTCTTGATTACAGATGTCCTACTTTCTAGGACCTGACCTTACGCCCTTAGTTCACGGGGTTGCATGATGCTTGCAGCTTAGCATGTAAGTTATTGTAACACATACACACACACATGGTATGATATTAGTGTCTAGTCTGGTATGTAAGAGAGCCATTATAACAGCTAACGCAGTCACACACATACATACACAGACGCACACACACAAACACACACACACACACACACACACACACACACACACACACACACACACACACACACACACACACACACACACACACACACACACACACACACACACACACACACACACACACACACACACACACACACACACACACACACACACACACACACACACACACACACACACACACACACACACACACACACACACACACACACACACACACACACACACACACACACACACACATACATTGACATGCAAAAATAATAACAATAACCTTACCTGTGTGTGGGGAGCACAGTCTACCACCAGGGTAATCTCGTCATCAATCGCCGTAAAAGTTCCCACCGGTTGGTCCTGACCTACGGGCCGAGCTTGGATGTAGAACCCCTCAAAAGTCTCGGAGCCTGTTCGTTGTATCGTGACTACAACAAGAATGCAATAACTTTCACAAATTACGTAGTCACTGTATATTTCAAATCATGTTCAGTAGGTAATACGCGAAATTTTCAAACAGTTCCAATGTTATTCAAGCGTCAAACTTTCACACACTCCAAGAAACGAAATAGCAAATTTCGGTTATTTCCCATCGAACTTATTTTGATATGCAGTACGATGAACTGTTCAACAACAGAAAATTGAATCCATAGATATCTCTATACACTCATTTCTGCCTTGTCCTGATCACCATCCACAGCTAGTATTTTTGTTGCTGACGTCATCGCGCGCACTGCGTAAAGACGTGTTGACTGGTAGTGTATGTTGGCACTTTTTGTCATGATGTCACCAGAAGGACAAACTCGTGTGTGAGGTCGTGTGGCGTAGCGGCAGAGTGCGCGACTCGGAACTTTGAGTCCCGGGTTCGAGTCCTGACATGCCACCGATCTTGTGCCCTTGGGAAAGGCACTTTACACGGCTTTCCTCACTTAGCTCAGGTGTAAATGAGTATTGTCCTGTCATGTATTTGTCCCCTGTGTTGGTGGCGGCATTAATATAAGTTGAAAAAACTTGAGTGTGTCGCCCCCACGTCTGGTGATTACATGTTGGAATAAAAAAAAAAAGAAAGGACAAACTCCATAGCTGACGTAAAGACGTGGTGACTGGTACTGCGTTGTACAACCACTATTGACACTTGTCATAATAACCAGAAGGCAAAACCGTAGATTATGTAACGTGGTGACTGGTGTTATGTAACCGCTGTTTACAGCTTGTATGCTTTAGTCGATGGCCGAACTGTTGCTTACCGAATTCATGTGTTATAAGACATGGTGACTGGTACTGTGGTGTACATACAACCACTATTGTCATGATTTATTTATTTATTATTTATTTCTGTATTCTTTTACCAGGGTGGCACTACTCAGTGTCATAGCACTGCTTTTCAGAGTGGCCCTGGGTACGACACATATATACACGGGAATACAACAATATTTACACCAAAATCATAATCGTGATCCATTACTCGTAATCGGGGTCATGCCAGGTCGTAATAAGGGATAATAAGGGATGATAACCAGAAGGCAAAAGTGTGGCTTATGTAAAGACGCGGTGACTGTGTTGTACTGGTACACACGCTGTTGACACTTGTTTGCGTTTAATTGATGGCTGAACTGTAGCTTACCTAACTACTAGTATTGTAAGACATGGTGAATGGTACTGTGTTGTACATACAACCACAGTTGCCCCAATTCTGTCAAATACTTGTCCTTAAAGTTACATAATGTACGAATGATGACTGTTATTATCAGTACTTTACGGTGTTGCGCTACTTTACTCTGAAACTTATTTTAGCTGCCGAGACTCTTTCTTACGCTTGCGGAAAAGGACGAAAGAGACTCGGCTGCTAAAGTAGATTTGGTAACAAGGCTACACAGTTGCGTGGTATGCATAGACTTCTGAAAAGGCCAGAAAACACAGAGACTTGTAGAGAATCGTGATCCATTCCCAGTTATTAGACCAAAACCGTTTCAAGAGTCCAAACACAGGCCAGCTATTGGGCAACATCTTTATCGTCGCTTTGTTTAACTTAAGTACCGCCGGGGTTGTCGCATTTTACTTGATATTATGCATTGAGAATTACGTTTGATCTTTGTGGGTTAGGGTACGGTCACATCGTTAGTCGTAAGTCGTCGTACGGATTTGATGCTAGCCTGGAATCCAGCCTTGATATTGGTTCGCTTCCCAAGATCCGCTACCCCATTTGTGTACAGCATAGCGGACATTGGGAAGCGAACCAATAACAGGGCTGGACTCCAGGCTAATTTGATGCCTTAGAATTTTCGTACTGCCATGTTGGTTTGATTAGATGGTGGACATCCGTAACCTTTCATCCCCGTCTGGCCGATTTTTGTGGCTTTCCCCCGCCGAAGGGAGTATCCTATTGATTGACGGTGTTGAGCCGGGGTCTGGCATCCAGGCTGTTGGAGACAGACTTGGGTGACCTGAGTTTAACCCCTACCGTAGTGCAAAAACAAAAGTGCAGGTATCCATTCCATTTAAACTAGGCAACGTTCACCTTCAGATACAGCTGTAAACACCACACAACAGTTAATATACCTAGTGTACATGAAACTTACCGTTGATTCGTTCACCCGGACTGTACGTCTGTTTATCCACGGTTAGTTGGTAGGGTGGGCTCGATGTCTGTCCCGGGACTTTGTGAGCGGGGACCATGTCGGAGCATGCCGAGGACGGGACGTAAGAAGAGTACCCATCCACACCACCGGTACTCAGTACAAAAACTATCGTAACAGTCGCTAATATCACAGTCATGTCGTACGTGCAGAGGACGGAGAACAGTACGTGTGCGGAAGGTCAAGCTCTGTATCCGTTTGCCTGACCCGTTATGTGGTCAGCGCCCTGGTCAGAGCCTTTTTAATAGGTCAACACTGGGTCAATGGGCCACGCCTAATGGTTTATATATACATAGCAGCAGATGAGAACACAGCTAGCGAGCTGGCTAGCTGGATTTATAAACCACTACCTCTGAGGGGTCGGCTATAAGGAATGCTTTACTAGCCTCAGTACTATGAAGACCATGCCTTTCTTCTTGATCTTTCTTATCCTGGGTCAACTCACGTGTGCAAGACTGTTTCCCGGGACTACACAAGCCAGTTTGTCGGCTCCAGGGCCCACATGTCCCCAGTGATATTATTCCACCCAGTTAGGCCCTGAACTCTAGCACCCAAGCCTTTCTTTGAGACCGCCTATTTTTCCAGCCGACACTCGCAGGCGGGCAACACTCCCAGCACTGTATTGATATCAGCGAGCTTACGATGTCCAGACACGGTAACCATATAGGATATATAAGTATTAAACCATATGCATTCTCCACAGGTCGGCTTAGGGATTTATCAGCATAATTCTGCCTGCTTCGCATAGGCGTTTTTGACGTGTCTGTCAACTTAATGAAGTCTCACTTGTTACAAGTAAATTGGACAACAACACAGAAAAGTCCCCCGTGAGCATATATCGACCTGGGCGGGTGAGGAACACACCTAAGCACCGTAAACATGCCGGGGACTCGCGATGATTTGGTTACCAGGCACAGTAGGATGGCTATCTATCTCTCATAAGGGCCGATTTACACAGGGACAAAAACATCATTTGGCCTGTGTCGAACGACGCGCGGCGCGTGTCGTGGGACAGATTTTGTGTGTGTGTGCGCGCGCGCGCTTTTTTGTGTGTGTGTGAGACTGTGTGTGTGTTGTGTGTGTGTGTGTTTGGGCGTATTGAGTTTGCCTATATCAAAATAATCTCCAAGTAGATTTAGTATTCAGGGGCAGGGGACTGCTTGGAGATTAGTCTCGAAACAAAAAGCGAGCTTTCTTGATATATGTATCTTCCTTGCCAACATGTCATTTATATCTCGTTCTCTTTGAAATGTCCCCGAATGAACTGGTGGTCATTTTTATGTCTCTTTCTTTTTTAATATGAAAAGGAACATATATTTGAGTCAGAAATACTGCCATATTTTAATCTCAGTACAAATCTATAACCACATGTGTACACCACCCATTAGTAATTTGTAAACTGTCTGTAAACAATTCTTATGACAGAACTGGTAGGACTGGTTTTCTTTTGATAATAGGTGAGTTAAACTGTTTTCTGGCCGATCAAAGCCCTCGCTCGATTTAATGAGCCGTTCAGTCACAGTGCATTGTTGTGGAGAACTCTTTATACCCGCACATGTTTAGTTGTGTCTGCTTCACTGTGCTACACTGAAACATCGAATCGAAGTCTGCATATTGCATACGGTAGGTCTATTCTTTATTACTAGTGTCACACATACCCGAATATGGCCTCCTAAACAGTGTACTGGTTAATAGGAGTATAATGTAGGTCGGAAACAAGGTCGGCCGTGTGCAGCGAGGTCGGCTACGTACAGTTCGACAGGAGGTTCGACGATGTTTGGCTGGTAGATAAGCAGCGTTCGAGGGTCAACTTTTACCTTAGATTTGATTCGACTTAATCTTGCATACTGCATGTAGTAGGTCTCTTTTCAACCTTGCATTAGTGTCACGGATAAGTAAACGGATATGGCCTCCCGAACACTGCCCAACTTCCCGTAACCTTGGCTCAGCAGGATCAGCGAGGTCGGCTACAGTTTGCCTGCGCCAGCTGAATGCTTCAAACATTCGGGTTTAGACGGTTGTCTGGTAGATCAGCAGTGTTCGAGGGTCAAATTTGACTCAAAATCTAACTTAAATTCGATTCGATTTAATGCGAAGGGGTAGGCGTGGCGTAAATGTAGTCAGACTGTTCGTTGAGTACCGAATTCGAAAGTAAAACATGATACTTACGTTCTAGATTTTAATTCAAATGCACAGAATACCATGTGTTTGTGTGTGTGTTTTTACATCCTCTGGTGATTTAGTTTTACGCAATTTTAAGATTTGTTGACTTTGATTATGTGTAAAAAAACTTTTAGAATGTACGGTGTTGCTGGTTGTCTCGTTGTTCTATTTTCTACAAAACGATTTACTGAGACGGTCATTACAAGTGTTGCTGAGTGTGTAACTCAGGGACGGGGGGTGGGGCACGGGGGTGGGGTGGTAAATGTCCTTGGTTGCATGTTGGTCCTGGGTAGGAGCTAGGCTGCTGACATGACATAAAACAGTCTTTCTTCTACCCAGGCTAAATGTATCTTCAAAACAGCTGCCGCTATCAATTTTAGTCACAGTTAATTGTCTGTGCTCGGTGATTCCCTGTGGAATTTTCTGGAACTTTGAAAATCCAGTTTTGCCGCCCTGAAATTGCATCGGATGTCTTTAACAACAGTTTGAGTCCAATTTTCACCAGGATAAAATTGTCCGGATCGAGCCAAATTGTAAAATCGCGTTGCGCAGTGAAGGGCCAAAAACGATTGTAGGCTTAGTTAATAATACCTTAATTTGAATTCTTTTTCCATTGGGAATTTTGAAAGATATAGAAATGTTGATAAAATGTAAAACAAAAGATACCAGCGTATAGCTAGCGGCGAAACGCGATTTTACAACACAATAGTACCGAGCACCTGGTCTTCCCACCTACTTCTTGGAAGCCCCATACCCACTAAGGTAAAAGTGTCCGGATCGAGCGCTTCACCTAGCTTGTTTTGGGGCGATTGTTAACGTTTTAAGCATGAAATTATGACAAAATGTGCTAACAAATGGCAGTAAATGTCAATATCACACAGATATCCTCATTCAGAATTTATACGTACTTGTGACCGTTTCCACGATGTTTGGATGATTGTGATTGAAGAAATGTCCTTATTAGATCTTTTGTAACATCCTATTTTTTTGCTGACTGGCCCAGAAAAATGGCGACCCAGCTGACTACAGAGAAGATCGCCGAGTTCCAAAAAATCTTCCAATCCATCGCCAACGACAAGAAAATCATCAGTCCTAAGGAGCTCCGAGCCTGGATTGAATCCATGGGACAAGACCCGACCGACGAAGACCTCAAGGTAAGACGTCCAGATATGATAAGTATAGAATATTTCAAAATTCAAAAGATTGCCAGCTGCTTTTATGACAAACGGGACAAAAACAAGGAAACACACCCGCAAAAAACTTGGCTCATTCCTCATTTCAGACACTCTTGAAGTAATGTAAAAAACATTCAATATCTTGGCTACATGTATTTTTCTGTTTTAGGAAATGATAGATGATGCCGACTTGAACAAGACCGGGTACATCAACTTTTTCGAGTTCCTTGTCCTGATGGACCGGATCATGACGACACAGAGGGAGGTTCGTCTGAGGAAAATGTTTGACGAGTTGGATCGGGTAATTCATTTCTTTGTTCTTGAGTATAAGCTTGTACAGTGGGAATATATATCCATCGTTTCTTTATATTTCACTACATACCATGGTATGGATGAAATATATTGTTTTATCCGATGTTTCTTCTTCTTCTTCTTCTCCTCTTGTCATTTGATCAAATGTGTTTTTTGTGGCCGTTTTCAGATACGGATGTATATTTTCGGTTCATGAACCCTGGTATTGAATCTTGATGACCTGAAATATGGTATGGGGGTACATAACTTCATCCAAGCTTTTGTCATACACCAGGTTAGAATATTGTAATTATAGTTTGTTTGAGGTATATTTTGCCACCTATACGGCATTAAAAGCAAGTGACTTCTAATTAGGCATGAAGGTGCCTCGGGTTATTAAGAAAGACCTGTTGCTGTTCGAAAGCTGTAGGTGAGAACATTTACTTTTTGTGTAGGAACAAAAGTTTTACCTTGAAACATGTAACTACCATCACAGATGAACTTTCATGATAACGTACAGTGAACGTTTTTGTATTGCACGTAGGACGAGGATGGGTACATCAAGGCGTCCGACCTGATAGAGGTGATGACAGAGCTGTCCATGGAAGAAGCACATGAGATGATCCGGGAGGCGAATCCTAACGGGAACGGCAAGGTCAGATCAGCTGGATCTGGGATCCCGGTCTGACCACATTGAGATCCCGATTTAATCACACTTCAAAACTTGTTTCAGCTCCATTTCATTTCATTCATTTTCATTGTAATAAATGATAACAATAACTTTATTGCACAAAAATTGTACAGAGTACATCTACTAACTAGTACATAACTACAGATTTATAAGACTAACCTACCTAATACATGAGTGTGTGGCTTTGGGAATGTGCTTATACAATCATTGGAGGAATTTCTAACGCCTAGATGCGGGCGGATGCCATCAATTTAATAAGATCAATATATACATATGGCCTTAGGAAGTATAGCTAATCTCTATAATTCCTTCCCTTTCTCTATAGGTGAGCTACTCGGACTTCCAGAAGATCATGGGTCCGTCATGAGCCCGTGGCTCCCCCTTCACATCTGCTTGGAGATCAACCGATGAAATACTTTTAGACTGGTGTATGTGTGTGTGTGTGTGGGGGGGGATGTACTTCTAATTTCAGAATACGGATATTGGTAGACACGATTTGCCAAAAAATATTGTAGCTTGTAGTATATGTAGACTTTGAAAAATGTAATGTTTATGTACTAGTATTATGTGGAGTTTGGCAGTATTCAGCTATGCCGTATTCAGCTATGTGTGACAGGGGTTTTACCTACTCCTAACCATGGTTGTGGAGAGTTTGGCAGCGTTTGGGAGGCCATATTCGGCTATGTGTGACAGGGGTTTTACCTACTCCTAACCATGGTTGTGGAGAGTTTGGCAGTGTTTGGGAGGCCATATTCGGCTATGTGTGACAGGGACTTTACATTGTTTTTTGCCTAAAGAATGACCACACCCTTACAATAGTTACGTGTTTCTCCGCACGTACCACGTATACCACGAAGTACGAAAAGGTACAAGGTCCGACAGGAGTACTTGTACTGACAAGGTCGCCAAGGACGCTTGTCAAAAAGCTGTGAATAAACCTACTGTAGTACTAAGTATTTGCCAACTGTCTGAATACATGTGTAAACATGTTTCAAGATTGGCGGTTTTAGGTTGAATAGAGGGTCATTTATATTGCAGTACGTGTGGAGATCGTAACATACGATACAATGTCTGAACTCTGTTACGACTTCTCAAGTTGAATTGTTGGGACTTACAAAAGGAAATTGTTACATGCAACTGGATTTGGACTTCCGCAATTTGGCGTATTTGGCAGCGGGGGGGGGGGGCGGTTTGCGGGTCTAACATTAAAACAACAGCAACAAAAACAGAAATGTCTACGAGTAAGCCCTCTATTTATACCAAGAATATTCATGCTTAAACTATGCGTCCATCTATAGTGCATAATTTGTAGTTAAGAATAATCTGGAAACCGCATCAAAACAAATCTTAGTGACTTTTGACTCCTTTGAAGCACATCTAAACATCTGACATGCTAGAACTTGCTGATCAGATACCTCAAACACGGCTAACAATTTTTTACATTGTTTTCAGCAATTTGTAACGTCCAGCTCCAACATATTAACATTCCCAAAGATACTTCACTGCATGAACGCCTAAACGTGCGTAAAGGGAAAAAGCGGAACCTTTACATGTGCGTACAGAATGGATTTTGTGCAGTGATTTCAGAGTTAGTTTTAACAAGGGTGCAAGGGTATATGCGCCGAAGGGAGTTGAGTTGCCTCTGCCTAGCTAGTGACGTGGTACAGCAGTATGAATGTTCACAGGTGTCCGGGAGTGTTGAGCAGAGTTAGTGCAGACCGATGAAGGTGAACATGGCGACTGTGAATCCAGTCAGGACGATCATGTAGATCACCAGGAAACCGTTCTTAAAACAGGAGTTAGGCTAGACAAAAAAGAACGCAAACATTATTTAAACATACATAAAACATACAAAATACGTAATCAGGAGTTGTTTATAATAAATTTGTGTTAGCATACGATCCACGTAGAATACTATTCTCAGTTTTTTTTATATCACGTCCATCAAAAATGCGCGTAGTGTGTTTCCATATATTGCTACAAAATAAACCTACCGGGTTGGGTGTCTTTGGTTCCGGGTTCAGGTCAATTGAACTGGCGCTCTTCTTCTTTGCTTGCATTTCTATCTCCTCTTGGTCTGAAACTAAAAACATGTTCAGTCTCTACTCTACTAAAGGGATTGAGAACCAGATTTGTTTCTAACCTGATAATTAGCATAATATATATTTATCTGCTGAAGTAACAAGGTCAGCCACGATGAGGTACACTTTTGACCTTAACTTACTGCATTTTGAAATATCAAATCATAGTTGCTGAGTGTAATCTACAAATGGACACATCATACTAGATACAATTTCAAAGGATGCCAACGCCAAAGGCACAAACAATCCATCAAGGCCTACTTATGTTATCCTGACAAATATGCACAAATTTGCGCAAACACAGACACACTCACAGACAAAAAAAAAACAATACCTCCATTTTCATGGAGGTAATAGTGTTTTATTGGCTATAAGATGCAAACCCACCCTTCGCCGTGGACTCGCAGCAGCACTTGAGCAGACCCTCCTGCTCCAGGATGACCTCAGACAGAGCCTGCCAGGCGACCCAGCTGGCCAGCACGTAAGTAGCCTCATCAGGGAGGTCCATAGCCGGGAAGTCCAGGCCCAGGAACATCACGATAACTAGTGGGAACAAAAGTAACGAATGATTAGAAAGTTGGAATGACTGTTAAAATTGAATTTAGCACAATGAAACATGAGAGACCGGTATCAAATAGCTATAAATAAAAAAAAACATACTGGCCATGACCCTAGCGCCTGTTCCAAATGCCCAGTGGAACCAGTTAAACACTCGCCGTCTGTAAAAAAAAAACATCGTTTATCAAGTAATACTTATAACTATTTTGTCCTGTCTATAATCATGAAAAGAAGTGACAAGAGATGAGGCAGGTAAAATCAGAGTCACTTAAATTTAAGTCACTTACTTGGGTTCACCTGGGCCACCGCGCAACAGTGACATAAACGGCTAAAAAGTAAACAACAACAATAAAAACAACGTTAGTTGCAAAATAAACTTCTACTTTTTAGGATGAATTCATAATGAGAAATAGTGGCGAAATAGAGAAATAGAGATAACGCAATCAGCGTATTATGTTGGTGACGGAAATTACCTGTATAACAGCCAGGACGGTCACTATGATACCCATGATGGCGTGTATCTCGGCTTTGGTTCCCTGTGAGTTAGCAAAGAAAGAAAACACGTCATCACCTCACGAAACCTAGAAATGGCAAATGGTGCCTCAACTATCTTACTATAACTTGTTTTCTATCTTAGCTGGAAATAAAGGAGACATACCGTGACAAATGTCCAATTCTTGAAGAAAAATATGATGACAAAGGCGACCACGCATAACAGTACGGTCAAAATCATAGCAGCACGATGGATCTGAAAAAAAAAGTTATTTTGAGTTCATTTTTTGCCGTGCGAAACTTGAAAGATGGGCTTAGGACTAATGCGAATTACATAGGTTATCCCTCGACGTTTCATGTTGTTTGGCTTAAGTGACACGGGGTCTAATGTGATCTTACGGCTATCCCACGATATATATATATGTCGTAAACCTGTCGTACGACGTTCGTGAGATGTGTACTTACGGCGAACCAGATTTTGACCCCACACCAGGTGCTGTTGGGCCACATGGGTTTGTAGAAGCGCGCCAGCACAGCTCCGATACTGACGGTCAACATCCAAGCACTCATCATGAGGGCAGCTAATGATGGTCACAATAAAACATATCTTTGATCTAATCATTGATTAGCATGTACGAGCACCATATGTTAAACATTCACGCAAGATCATTTAACGCTTCAACAAATAAACCTACACCACTGATGTTTGCTTTAGCTTTTCTTAAAAGTTTCTTAATAGGGAATACTTTGAAAATAAATGTTTTTTCCTCGAATCTTTTGATCATCTAAAGCCTTAGACTAGTTTATTGCATGCTGTAGAGCTTGCACCACTGTGTGGCCCAAGGGCTATAGAATGGAGACGGGCACTGCACTAAACCCTTTGAGGGATTTTCTGAATTTATGTCTTGAAATAGTCAATTCTAAGGTACGTTCTATCTTTGTGAAAATTTGCTAACAGGCGGCACATTTGCGTCTGGAATACAGAAGACGTGTAGGACATACCATGTAGCTTGACTAAGATGGGGGCCGAAGCAGCGGCAACCAGGCTGATACTGGTTACATCTACCGGCTGGTCAGAGTAGGCACGACTTCTGTGTACCTGGATCTCCACAGTACCGTCTGCAATAACACAAAACCGGTCAGTCTCTTCATCACTTAAAAAGAACAAAAAAAGGGGGGAACGCTAATTGAAAGGACGTTGTTGTTAAAAATTCTGTCTAAAACGTTTGAACGAAAATTTCCAACATATTTAGAAATGGGACTGTCAAACACCGTGTAAACATTATGCATTATATATTCCACGGAGGTATATGTTCTTTTTGTTAAATATCTAATAGTATACGGTCTGACCATCCCTTGAGTGAAAACCTCACCAGTGAGTACGTTTGTATCTCCGGAGGCCAGGAAGATATGGTAGGACGAGTTGCCAAGGTCAAAGTACTGGTCAGCACCAGCACCTGCCCGTGCTGTCGGCCGGACAGCACGGTGGAACCGGCAGGACAGCAAACCATTGCTGTACGCCACCTCAACATCCGTTACTCCAGACTATAACAAAATAAAACAAAACAATGAATACTTGGTAAAATTATTCAGAAAACATGTATCCAAACGTCACCATTAGTAATCAGGAATGATTTCGTGACGTAAATGTACTGTGAGTAAAAAAGTGTTCGTTTTATGTATATGGTAGTCATCACTAAGGACAGGTCATTTATTTAGATTGGGAAGATCTACCAATGGAATGTGGAAGGTGGAATGATTGACATTACAGGTGACTAGCACCTGTTCAAAATGTCAATCCAGAGAGAAGACTGTAAGGTTTGAACCACTCACACCCTGCTCTTTTAGATAAAGAGTGGTGGGATCAAGGTGTGGCTCTCCTTAAACACAGGACCACCGGCTTGACATTCTACCTGAGAGGACGTCCCGAACCGAAGGTAGGTACTCATTTTCAATTAGCTGAGGAAATAGGTGCTTTTCCAAGGGACAAAACAGTGGGGTCTGCCATGGATTCGAACCCAGAACCTTCAGATTCTGAGTCAACAACCCAAACCATCAGACCACTTTGAACCTTAACAGGTCTTTTACTGAATATAAATCTAACAAACCACATACAAGCAAACACATCTGTCATAAGGAAGTGACAGGTGTGTTTGATAATGTATATGGGTGGTGGTAAGTGCTAAAGATAAATTTGGTTCTCCACTCTTTCTATTGGTAATGAGTGTTAAACATACGGACATGTTTACCCGTAAATGGATATCTGATCATAAAACTGTCATATAAAATGATAAACGTTGAGATTCGTGCATAGAGACGCTTAATGATAAGGCGTACTCTGTCGTAGTGATTTAGCTCTTACTTCCGGGACGGAAGTTTTGTTGTAGGTGGCGCTGGTTAAGAGGGCTGTATGCTTGTTTGGGTTCCAGAGATGGATGGATGGTGTGGTAGTCTAGTAAGCGTATGAAAGTGAGTGGGCGGAGATTGAAGTTCAGTTGATTGACAGTGTTGTAACTTGGCATGCCTGGTGTTGTAGATTGTGGGTGCCAGGGATGTGTACTGTGTAATCATGCTATGAAACATGAACTGCGGTGTCAATTGTGGAGTAAGCTACGTCATACAATTGTATGGGTAACAATCCATTTCACAATGTAGGTCATTAGTGCAAGTCATTTCTACTTTCAGGAAGCCTGAAACTTTCGATTTCAGATACCGATTTCGAACACACACAAAGATAATAAGAGAAACACATGAAAATAGAACCATCCTGCCTGACTCACATTTGCGGGTTCTCTAGTTGGCATGGATTGGCCTGTAGAGTAACTAGAGAACACCTCGATGTTTCCGTCCGTAGGGTGACGTACGCATTCGTACATGTCGTCATCAGCCTTGTAAGAAAGCAAATGCAAGTTCAGTGCGTATTATGTACTGAAAAATCACTAGGGTTTACACACAATATCCAGTTTAGATATGGTTTGAATATCCATGTATATTATTGGCACAAAAATTACGGTAACAGTTGATATTTTGTACAAAAGCCATGGCATTGTTTTTCGTGCTACGGTAAACCACACTACCTACATGTACATACCATTAGCTGGTCATGGGAGAATCCTATGGCGACATATCCATCGCTTTTTCCTGTGATCTCAATGATCACATTATCACCCGCAGCATCTGAAAACAACAATGACAGAGAGCTACGATTACCACGTGTTATTAAGGTTTTTATTGGTAGGTTCTTAAAATCATTATCCTCCCCTACACCCACAAAATACAATCTCTGAGCTACTGCTATTTTTGTCCAGCCAAACTATCACAGGGTGCATCTGTCTTCTAAGACGAAGCTATCTGATGTTGTCTTGAAATTACTTCTATCACAATATTTTTACAGTACTCAGATCGCATCAATATCATATCACGAAGCCAGAGCAACGAAACCCATCATATCCAGACCATAGTCATTTTTTCACGATCACGAATTATAGTATATGTAACTTATTTCAGTGTCGTTTTACAACTTACCGGTCACCCAGGTCGACAGAAAGTCACAGTTTAGAGCTGAGCAGCCGTCAGGAACCCCATAACAGCCTTTAGTTACACCACAACCATCTGTTGTGATCTAACATGAACACATAAAGTTTACTACCTGTAGCTCTCTCTCAATAACTTTTTCAAAATTCAATTTGAGCACTAATATCTGGTATAAAATTTTACATTGCCTTTGTACTCATAGTCAATAGACTCCGATAATGAATACGGAATGAAAATATGGAGGCTTCAAAGTGGACAACAAGATACATGTATAGACACATTAGATATTCTGACAAGAAGAATAAATGTTTAAATACCCCAAGTGGAGCCTCAGCTGTGATGATCTGAAACAAGAAATAGAAAGCAGAGTTTAGATTTACTAAACTTTTCTCCAACTCAAAATTTGACTCACCAGAAATTTTGACGTGGGAAAAATCACGTGTCCACAGCATTTGGGTCAGATAGCTGAGGAAGACTGAGTGATTCTGGTGAGTCAAATTTTGAGTTGGAGAAAAGTTTAAGTTTTTCATAATGTAATTTACCAACTCAGATGAACTTTCATGTTAATGTCATTTTTATTTAGTTTAAGTAACCGTTACCTGCATAAAGTAAGGTAAGGAATGCTCGATGTCCATATGATACAGCGTGCAATGTGGTCTGAGTTTTAAGTTCATGTTCAATATCAAATATACCCTTTTGCTATACCATACAGAATAGACGGATCGCGTAACAATGCCCATAATCCGTAAAATACAAGAAAAACACATCAAAATGCACATGCTTAATGGACCCAACCCCCTCCCCCATTGGTCCAACCACTAATTTCCAGGCTGCCATTGGTTGAATGGTTAATTTTGATGGACACCTAGCATTTCACAATAGCTGACATTTTACAAACTAGCATTGAGTCGTTTTTAATCGACGCCGTTACCGAGGTTATGAAAGCATGGCTGTTGGCCTTCTTAATTAGTCCAGGTCCGTGTGCAAACAGGGCAGAGATTGCATAGGACGTCATTGACATTGTAGGCTTGCTTTGAAGGTCACTTTGAAGGTCGCTTTAAAGGTGACTGCTTTTGTGGTTCGTAGTATTTAATTTATGGGCGGACCACAGGATCAATAGTAGTTCGGACACAAAGTAGTGCGGCATAGGACTTGGGAAAGCTGTGAATAATTTCATCATGTTGGTGAATGATTGAATAGCAAAGTTCCTTATTCCAACCACAGACGGTCATCGAAACGTTAGTTCTTTTTAAACAAGTGGTTGTGAATAAAGAACTTTGCTATTCTATTGACAAAGCTGCAGATATTATTTCGTACACGACAGCGAGGTGAAAACGTATGAATTTTATAGAGGAATGCGTCAGGTTTAAGACCGTATAATTTGAATTATAACTTTTGTTTTTGTCACTTTGGTCTCCTGCAGTCTAAAGATTTTTAACGAATAAAAGTATTACCTGTTTCCCTGCAATGATATATATATTTGAAGAATTGAAAGGTTTTATAACAATGATTGTCTTCTTACCGTTGTGCCGGGGGGTGTGGCCGCTCCCGTTGCTAAGGTAACTGCAGCTGTTGCTATGGGAACGTTGGTAACCGCGGTGGTGAAAACGACGGTAGGCGATACCACGGCATTGGGCCAGAATACCAGTTTGGTCTGCACTACTGTAGCCCTGGATGGAAAACAGGAAAAGACATCACGAAGGCACCAGACTGGGTCAAGTCAGTCTTTTTACCTTCGCCAAGAAGGTTATGTTTTCAGAGGCGTTCGTGTATGTGTGTGTGTGTGTGTGTGTGTGTCTGTCAACACGATAACTTGAGAAGGCTTAAATGGACTGACTTGATATTTGGTAGGTGGGTAGGTCTTGATGAGACCTCAAAATGATTAGATTTTGGGCCACCTGGCGGCTTGTCATGGTACTGCAGCAGAACTTCCGGTTTTGATATCTCATGATCCAGACATGCTAGGGTAACGAAATTTAGATGGTAGATAGCTCTTGTGCTGGGGATGAAGTGACATGAGTATGAGCCCCCTAGTTGCTTGCTCAAGAACTGCAGGGGGGTTTAAAGGACAAATGTTTAAAAGAGGATAACTCAAGAACCGATTGATGGATCATCGTGATTTTTGGTATGTAGGTAGCTTAAGTGATGCTTGACATAATGATATTACAATTATGCAAATATTGATGTAATTTGCATAATTAATGAGGAAATTCTATAAATCAGCTGCATTACATGATAGGAAGTTCAAGCTTGTAACATATGTTATTAAGAACGAGAGAAACACAGGCAAATATCGATTATGCAAATGAAGACTTAATTTGCATAATTAATGAGAAAATGTTATAATTGCATAGTGGTAACTGCCTGGAATTTCATACTTGGGGTGTTTGAAAGTTAAGTGAAGGTGAACATAATTAAACATAACTTATTCAAATAAGGACCACATTTGCATAATTTATGAGAAAATGGCATTCTTTGTTAAGATAAGACTGTCTTTTGGTGGAGAATATGATCAACAGACTGATATAATTCATGCAATTGAGGATCCTATTTGCATAATCAGGGTGATTAGTATATTTCTTATTCATAAAGGCTAACATCATTTGGCGAAGGTATGAGATCGTGGAACTCTAGTTATAAATGAACTTGATGGCAACCAATCACATTTCTATTTTCACACTTAAGATTAGATAAAGATGACAGACGGCCGCGACCACGTCAGCTCTTAATTAACAAGTGTTTGGAAATAAAAGAAATTTGCTATTGAATCATGTAGCAAGCTGACAAAATTACATATACAATCACACTGTGGTTCTTTTATATTATTATCATTGAATTACTTTAATTGTTAACTCCGGGGAAGGAGATATCCTTCCGCGGAAAGGTTCTATAAGTTGGCGCAGTTTTCATGTTTGCAACTATACATAACAAACCACATATAAAAATATACAATAAAAAACCTGGAGGTATACAATCTCAGATTTTACTTGTTTGATATTGTTCCGTGCAATAACTTACCTAAACTCGATGTCCCCAACAGAGGAGCTAGGAGCTGTCCAGTGCACAGAAATAGCCGTGTTGTTCGCCAGTGGTAGTTTGTGTGCAAAAGTGTTCTAATGTAAAGAACGAGAAAAAGAAAAGAGCTGGATTTATTTCACTGATACGTATGTGATGTTTGTATACATATACACTCGCAGTCGTATACATAAACGTATAACGTTACACAACGCAGTCAAAGTCACAGCACACACGCACGCACGCGCGCACGCACACACGCGCGCGCGTGCTCACACACACACCTGTGTGCCTGTCCCACAGTCTAAGAGCAGTGTGGTGGTTGCGTCGATCGCCGTAAACATCCCAACGGGGTCATCCTGTCCAACGGGCCGAGCCTGCACATAGAAGCCCTTAAACGTGTCTGAGCCGGTACCCTGGAGTGTTACTGAAACGGGGGAAAAATCATAAAATCAGATACAGTTCCAGTCTCCAGGCATTACTCAAAATTTTAAAAGATTACAGTCCCACCAAAAGTTCAGCCATGTAAGGTTATATAAGATGGGCCTCTGTAGCCTTGATGTCTGTTGTAATGTATACACATTGTTGTCCCAGTTCTGTTTGCTCGCTACTGATTAACAAACGGTCCTACGTATCTATGTCCTAATCACAGCCAATAGTTACTCTACTACAGCGGATGCCCAAACTCACTTCAGGTTACAGTATAAAACTATGATTGCACATGTGTAGTTATAGTACTTATGCCTTTCATTATTTCTGAACTATTAAGTTTTTTTTGCCCGTCCTCAACCGGGCAAAGTACCCAGTTGGAACGTTCGTACGTACATCGGAGCATTCGATTGTTCTTACGTACATTGGAACATTCGAATGCACGAACGTACATTGGAACATTCGAATGCACGAACGTACATTGGAACATTCGAATGCACGAACGTACATTGGAACATTCGAATGTTCGTACGTACATTGGAACGTTGGAACGTTCATACCTACGTTCCGAAGCCATTTGTAATCCATGCCATGCCATGCCTTGCTGTTTGCGATCTTTGATGAAGAAAGTACTTAAGTTTGGCTAAAATGCGATCCTCTTGTTTTAATTTCTTGACACCTTAATTTTTCTGCCGTCAAAATTCATAAAAAAAAGAGCTAGATCATTAATTTTAGCCACAGCCAGACTATTCAGCCAAAAACATAAAATACACCCAAGGTTTAGGAATATTATCCTACCTGTGAGTTGTTCCCCTGCACTGTAAGTCTGTTTGTCCACAATAATTTCGTAGGGAGGGCTGGACGTTTGAGCGGCGACTCCATGGCTGGGGGTCATGGAAGTACAATAGTAGGACCCCGATAGACCGGAGGCATCTGAGTACCCATCCACGCTTTGGGTACTTAGCATCAAGACGGCCACGGTGACAGCAAGGAACATCTTTAAAGAGAACGATAAACCGGCTGTTACAGGCTGAATAAAGGTTCTAAACGGGAACTATGCTGCTCCAGATGTCTTACTGAGGGGGTCTATGGGATGATAGATGTCAGCTAGCTTGAGAAATGAATCCACCACTCCTCTATTTAAATGGCACTGGTGTGTTACACCGAAGGGAGATACAATGCTACCTTAACGTTACCCTCGGGGTCTTCATGTAAGTAATCAGTAACTGGTCAGTACAGGGTCAGCAATACCACGCCCAAACATTTATATCTCGTATCCTAGTAATGGTTCATATCCTTCCGCTGATCAAAAATAAACATGGCGATCTAGCAACGGGGACGTGCTACAATGGTTTTAATGTGAAGGACGTTTTATTTGGGGGAAGGTGGGGGGGGGGCAAGTTAGAAATTTCAAAAAGTTAGACGAAAATCTTCACATTAATACGAGGGAAAGAATGAAAAATATTATGGAATTATAGCTACTTTACTTACAGCCGAACATATTAGAGGTATCTATGACCACTTCCACGTAAAGTGATTTGAACCGGTTTATTGCTTTGTGGCTGCAATCAATCACAATAATCAAAACTACGTGACGCAGACAGAATCTTGCACCAGGAAAGCGGTTTTTTCTGCCGATTGAAGACTGTATATTAGTTTTTTTCATTTTAAGTTATTTAAAAATTTCTAACTCAAGAAATATCACGTCAAGTAGGGGTTTATGTGCTGCCAAACAAAATAGAAAAAGATCGGAGGGCTGGGACCATCAAATGGTGATGCGGAATACACCGTGTTGTATTTTTTTAATCCCAAATATGCCATACTTACCCAAGAAAACACACATTTTAACGCGAAATGTGCTACAATTGGGTGTTTCTAAACAAAAACCGTAACAACATGAACCGCAAAGTCCGAATCCAGCATTCAACTTTTCGAAAGCGGTGCACTCGGCGCACATGAAACGCGTCATTATCTGGAAGCCTGTGTGATAAAACCAGCGTGATACCGCTAGTTATCACACGGGCCGGAACACCCATGTCGAATGTTATCGCGACCCAGGTATGACAAAAGAGACAATATATATGTCCCAAACAGGTCCTAGAATAGGTTATCTAAGGTTATTACATTTTCTGCATTCAGTTTTCTTCATTCCTTATGGGAGTGAAAATTACATAAACAGAATCAGCTAAAAAGACAATAATAGATAAAACATAAAATTCATAAAAACATGTTTCACTGAGGTACGAGATAGCATACCTACTTGCTATATGTAATCTTGTTAGTATTTAGAAATATTTTAACTTACCTTTGTAGATTTTTGATTCAGAGGAGTCAGAGACGAAAAGATCAGGTCTAGCCCCAAACACAGTCAATAGTCAGAAAGAGAGAGAGTAACCCTCACTATTCAAGCTAGTGACTCCTAAATCTGTTACGCAAGTAGATCTAGTTTACCTTAGCGATAAAAATGCTATTTATTATAGTTGATGGGTTGTCAGTTGCTATGGACGGCACAGGTATTCTCAATCAGTTATGGTCCCACCTTTAACACGCTAATGATCCTTTGTTTGTGCAATCGCCACACTTTTTTTTCTTACAAAATGCAAGACGTGATAGGGTAAAGTTCATCGATAAGCCACAGTCACCCACGTCGTGCGAATGTTGTGTACGTGTCGTACGATTCACAGAAGGCTATAACAGAACTACCTACGACACATTCGCTGTCGTAAAACTGTCCTGAGATGAATATGACAAGGTCTTACGTTGCTTGTCTGTCGGTTGTGTTGTATAACAGATGCAGGACAGACTAACTAATATATGGACCCCGTCACATACGTACTGCGTACGATCGCAAATTAGGGGTATTTTGAGATTGTCGTGCTGTATTTTGAGTCTAGCAAAAAATACAGCTTTTTTGTTTCGAGAAAGATCTTGTCGGCTGCTGGTCCTGCTTGAAAATGTAACGAACATGACCGAGACCTAACTACAACTGGTCACCTGTTGCTATGGACGTCGCAAGAATGTTCTTAATTAGAAATGCCCCAACATTCAAAGGGTCAAACACTACGTGAGGGGTTAAAGTGCATTTTTATAATCTGCTGAATCATTTACGTCCTAATCATTTGATTTTTCTGTGGTACGTTTTTTAGTGAAGCTATGAGCAGAGGCGCCTTTTAGCAATTGCCTACGACAACCTTTTGCATCACAAGAATTTCATACGACACGTACACGATTGTAGTAAGAAAGTCCTCAATCTGTCGTATGGCGTATGTAACAAGGGCCTAAGGTTAACGTGCTATTTACACAATCTCTCTGCTGGTTGTGTTATCAAAAACACCATGTTGCTAAGTTATTCGTTATGTTGTACATGGCCTTTAATCTGGCATAGTCAAACATCTAACCAGTGCCGTAATGATATCAGGACTGTGCCACTAGTTGTGTTTCCTATTATACTTTCTAGGTGGTTCGTCTGGGGCGCTACTGAAGCAATCTATGATATGAAAGAACACTAAGTCATGTCTTCCAATATGATCTTTACTTCTAGTGACCTCTCAATGCTATTGTAGCATTAATGCAACAATATGTCAATTACATATACGTGTTCAATAAGAGGAAAGTCACCGATGGACAAATAAAGTCCTTAGATACTAAACAACGTACTAAAAGCCTGTATTACACAAACCATGTTATTAATTGCAGATTGTATTAGGTTCGCAATGGGCGCTATTTATTCAAGCTATCACACACACATAAAGTGACTACTAGATAATACTAGTATTCTGTATAAAGTTATAAACCCCATTGCCGTTTGTGGAATGTCCGCTAGGTGCGCTATTCCATCAAAAGAATACAAAATAAAGTGCATGCCCTTTACTATTACTGACCTTTGACCAACCTACCACCTGTAACAGCACCAACATTTTCCAAGTGAGGAGTCCAGAAGTGTTGCCTACTCTCTATGTACGTTACTCTAGAACAGAATCATGTCGGATTTGATAGTAGATTTTTGCTGGGATGTTTTAGAAGATTCTCGGTTACCGTTGGTTGTCTGCACCACGTTGGTTGGTGTCCTGACTGTCTATATAGGGCGTAAGTTCTACGTAAGGCGACAGTTCAAGCAAAAAGTCCGGAAGAAGAACGAAGAAAGGCAACAGGCTTTTCAAGACGTGCTGAAGTCTTTAAATACTGACGATAAGGTAAGAACACATACTCCTGCATACGTGTACATGTTTCTGAGATTTTAAATGCATCCGATGTAATTTCAGGGCGGCAAAACTGGATCATCTAAGTTGATTTCCTGGTCATTCTTTTTATAAATCAAACATGTCGTTTATGTCGAGATCAGAACACTGTGATGCTGTTTCGCGTTTTAAACAAACAACAATGACAGCGTTAGAAACAAATATTTTGAACCGGATCACGAAACATGGTTTAAACAAGGGGTCCAAAGTCCGAACCCTTCGCTTAGGTGTGAGCTCAGATTTATTTACTCTATGGTTTAATACACAGGAAGTCGAGGATACAAGAAAGGCGGTCTTGTCTCTGACATTACCACAACTCAGCCAGCAGCTGAGAGATGGACAGCTGTCAGCTGTTCAGGTGCTACAAGCATACCAGGAGAAGGTAAGAAGTAACGCTAAGTACGTAGGATCGGCAAATGATGTTACTTGCCATGTGGAATTGCAGTGTATGTCTTTTAACCCTTAGCACACTAAAGTAGCCATTTGGCCACCAAATCTCTGTTGGATTCGAGGTTTATAGGCAGTAGACTGAGAAAGTTAAGCACAATAACATGCAGATATGCATTTTCCCCATACAGGCCCTTGCAGTGCACAATGACTTCAACTGCATCACAGAGCCCATTCCAGACGCTCTTGTATGTATCCATCCTTTCGTGTCTGTGCAGTTTTGAGATTTGTTTCTTCTGCCAACATTGGTAACTATAATAACTATGACGTCAATGAAAAATTTCCATATCCAGGCTAGAGCGGAGGACTTGGACCGCGCCGGTCAGAGGTCAGGACTACTGTACGGAGTACCAGTGTCAATCAAAGACAACATCGACATCAAGGTATCGGACTTTTTTTACAGCCTTTTCATATCAACTGATAACACGTTTTTTCGTGTGATTTTCAAATATGTTTTACCTAAGACCAAACTCGTTTGATATGACTGAATTTACCCCAGGGAATGGCGAATACACTTGGTCTTGTCAAGTACCTGGAAAACTATGCCGAGGAAGACTCTGTTATCGTCCGAGTGCTGAAGAAACAAGGGGCGGTGCCGTTCGTGAAGACCAACGTCCCACAGACGATGCTGGAGTAGGTTTGCTGTTTTTGTTCATCGCAGATTGAAGCTATTGATTAGTCTGTATACCAATGTTTTAACGCTCCTAAATGCCGCCGTGGGAAGGTTTATCATCTCCATGAAAAATGGAAGTATTGTTTTTGGTATGTCTATCCATGTGTGTGTGTGTGTGTGTGTGCGTGTTTCCCCATGGTTGTAATGGCTATGGTTGATTCAGTAGGGCACAGAGTAAGAAAGTCATTAATCACTTCTACATCTGGTAGCGCTTGCTGCTTTAACAGATTTTATTAATGTGTTTTGTAACTTTTGTTTTTTTTCCAGGTGTGTTTAGGGAGTGTGTGGGGAAATAGTGTAACTGTAGACTTACAGGAAGGTCAATTGGAGGTCTAAATTGAAGTAATAGAATCATAACTGATCTGTTGTGTGTATTTGTTTCAACAGCATCGGCTGCAGTAACCCGCTGTACGGCACGACCTTGAACCCGCGTGACCCCACACGCAGTCCTGGCGGGTCGTCAGGCGGAGAGGGCGCGCTGATTGGTGGAGGAGGCTCCATCCTCGGCCTCGGGAACGACATCGGCGGCAGCATCCGGATTCCCGCGCACTTCTGCGGAATCTGCGGCTTCAAACCTACTGCTAACAGGCTGAGGTAAGTGTTGTATTAATCTTGAAAAATCGGCCGTCGAATAGGCTGGTATACTCTGATCTTGGAGTAGCCGAATGCAAGGAATTGCCTGATAAAACTGATAATATCTATATAGTAAATTGTAATTGGTACATGGAGAAGTAGTCTCTTTGTGTTATGTTAGATAGGAACGAATCGTTGGTGATATGAGACTAGGAATGAACCGACAACATATATCTTTTTTCTATCTAGCAAACAGGGATACTTCAACTGTTCTCCGGGTCAACAGGGTGGTGAGTTAACACGATGATATTTTTTGCCTCAGTTTCTAGGTTTACCCACGTTTGTCCTTGTACTCGTGGTTTGGCAGGTCACACGTTGGGGATCTTCAAATCCCCCTAAATACTCCTCAGCGCTAATTAATTCTATCGCACTGTGCTATCGACATAACCGGTCCGTCATGACTTTTAATGTTCGGTGATTCTTTCAGAGTAAAAGTAGCGTCAAATGTTTGACAAATTTACCGGAAAGGCTACACTACATAGACTTTACATTTTTTTTCTTGAACCGATGTTGTGCCCTGCAGTGGTCGGGACGTGTGGCCCTCTGGCCCGGGACGTGAACAGCCTGGCCCTGGTGATGAAAGCTCTCCTGGTCCCGGACATGTTTGAACTGGACCCTCTGGTACCGCCTATACCATTCAGACAGGAGGTAGGAAAACCACAAATATACGTGGCTCAAGTCTCTCTGTGTACATGTGACGCACTGGGTAATCGGTAATCTGGTAATCGGTGTCGCCCCCCGTCGCGGTAAAGGTCGATGGACCCCTGATGGACCCTATGGTGAATAGCCTCTTTTATCACCGCTCAAGAAGTAGACTTGTTTGGTGTTAAGTATTCTTACAGTGTTTCCTTTCTTCTTTTTAATTGAGATATACGAGTCGAAGAAACCACTGAAGATTGGCTACTTTCTGGACTGGGAGCTTCAACTGGCTACACCGGCGTTAACAAGGGCGGTGAAGATAGCAAAGGAAGCACTGGAGAAAGCTGGACACAAAGTAAGGAAAGTTTTGAAGAGCAAATTTGTTCTTAAATAAATGAAATAAAATTCATTATCCGTATTATTGAACACCTATCGTGTTCAGCAACATGCCTATCTAGTTTTATACTTGAATGTGTTAATTAGGGTTAGGATAAGGCACGGTTCTGGATAGTCTCCGCGCATCCAAGAGCGTAGATTTGCCCCAGTCACGATTCTGAATACGCGTAGGCTATCCAGAACAGTGTCTTCTTGGATAAAGCACGGTTCTGAATTCAGCACATTTTGGGTTTCAATCCTGGCTGTTACTATATTGTAGTCTTTTTATTCTACGTTTTAGCTTGCATACATGTTGTAGTCCAATCGTTTGTGACTTCGAAGTTCGGTACTTCGAATCCCAGTTGTTGTCGCTTACCCAGCATGCACGCGACTGCTAAACTAGGTATGACTTCACTATTCTTCAATGAGAATCATATTTGCCATGTTTGTTACAGCTTGTGCCATTCCAGCCTCCAAAAAGCGACCACGCCTTCTTTGACATCATTCCAAAATGTCTACTGGCCGATGGTGGAACAACTATTCGTAACCGCATGTAAGTAGTGTTTTCTAGTAACAAGGCTGAGTGGTTATATGGATGAGATCCGCGCGCGCATGAATTTTCATCCGTTAAAAAACGTTTTCGACTAAACTGTAAATCGTACAAAATGAGCGCATATATGTCGTATGTTCCACAAAAAAAGTATTGGAAAACGATACTAAGGAAAATAAGAAAATGAAGAAAAAACAAGAAGCCATAGGTGACAATCCTCCGTGAAGTTTTATATTTTGCAACAAAAATAATCCCAAGCGTCAACGCCAGACCTACTGTGCAGACATAAGGCAACGGTTAATACAATTAGGGCGCGTCACAACCATAAAACATAAAAAGACCTAAATCCATTACTGCTCTCAGGGCGTGTAAAGATACTGTGCTTCAAGTTCGAAGTTCATTTTAATTACACACACACAATCATTGCATTCACATAAAGATTGGACTATCATGATCGTGTCACTAGTAACAAAGACAGCCCCAGCGTCTTACCGTGCCTGTTACTTATTAAGCGCGACTGGCAAATTCCAGCAACAGTTGCGGCCAGCACCACGAGTGTTACTGCCGTGGTACCACTTATCGGCCCCTCACCATCTGCCTGAAGTTCCACCCCCCCCCACTGCTATTCCAAACAACGGGTTTTTCTGGACCAATTCCAATTTGCCTCATAACTATAGGGGTGCATCTGCAATATTACATTGACCGCGAAAGCAGCAACGGCAAAAATACACATTCGTGCATCAACACGGGCATGCACGCAGACGGCGTATAAAATTGCATGCCGATTACACAAAGAGAACCCAGTGTTTTGACTGCGAACACGAAAAAACGACTCTTCACAACACTCCGTCCGGAGGTCCTGACCTCCTTCACGGAGTAATAATCTTGTTGGATAGGCAATGGAGTCAGCTTGTCTATTGCAGACCTGTCGTGTAGACAGCGCGTGTTGTCGCTCGCTCCTAGCCTCTACCAGGCTTGAGGGCGCGGCTGGAAATAGTAGAAATTGGCCAAATAGAGAGATAACACACCGAGGTAGTTTAGCCATCCAGTTTACAGTTTGCCGGCAAACTGTAAACGTAAACGGCAAACTGTAAACTGGATGGCTAAACTCCCTCGGCGTCTTATCTCTCTATTTGGCCCCCCGGTGTCAGCAGGCACGTGCTGAGGGGAGATAGAGTCAGACCCGCGACAGGAACACAACGTGATGGATGATTCAAACCTCGTACAACACTATAGGGATAACGGCCTAGGAACGGCCTAGGAACGGCCAAGGAACGGCCTAGAAACGGCCAAGGAACGGCCAAGGAACGGCCAAGGAACGGCCAAGGAACGGTCTAGAAACGGCCTATAAACGGCCTATAAACGGCCTAGGAACGGCCTAGGAACGGCCTAGAAACGGCCTAGGAACGGCCTAGGAACGGCCTA
>NW_017803943.1:756833-765047 GCF_001625305.1 Branchiostoma belcheri | reverse complement strand
CTGGACCATTCCAATTTGCCTCATAACTATAGGGGTGCATCTGCAATATTACATTGACCGCGAAAGCAGCAACGGCAAAAATACACATTCGTTTATCAACACGGGCATGCCCGCAGACGGCGTATAAAATTGCATGCCAATTACACAAAGAGAACCCAGTGTTTTGACTGCGAACACGAAAAAACGACTCTTCACAACACTCCGTCCGGAGGTCCTGACCTCCTTCACGGTCTATTATTATTCGCCATACCATACTCTATGTGTTTAGTCATTTGTTTCACCTTTATGACCACGTAGATTTCATAATGTAGGAAATGTTTTTTTGCCTAAATGTTTTTTATTCGCACGCTCGCGTCAGTTTTGGGGCTCCCAGAGGATGTCATCCATATAATCAAATCAACAAGGCCTAATAGTAAAACGCAGACTTGTCTTTTAAATATTGTATGGATAGGTCATACCTAAGTTGATGTGTTATTCAAATAAACCCTCCAGGTCGGGTGAAGTTGTGGATCCCCGTCTGAAGCTCCAGCTGCCTTTCCTGACGATGTCGTACTTCTGGCGGAAGGTGGTCGGAGTCTTACTGAAACCAGTCGTAAGTAGAATTCTTACGTACTACTTTGTATACAGAAGTAGTGATCATCATCTTAGCTTAAAGGCTGAATCTTGATCAACAATACATAGACTTACGTTAAAATGTTTCCTAGATTATGTTTAGACAATTTTTTCACTAAATATTACTAGTAGCCTCTGTCATATAGCTTTTTGTATAATAGTTGAAATTTTCATTTTCCCCATTTCTGTATAACCTTGCAGTCGGCTAGAATAGCAAGGATGATGTCACACCGTATACTTCGGTAAGTTTGGAAACGTTCCTTAACTGTTTTAAATTTAAAACACCAGAAAAAACTAACATGGTTAACTTTGCCTGTGTATGTGCTTATAATTATGCCAAGTTAGACATGCACACAGAACAGACATGGTAACAACACCCTGCATGCCTTATCTATATAGGCCTCTATTGTAAAATTTGAACAGATTAAATTTGAATTAACGGGTTTATCAATATTCTTTCAGGACCATCTATGACTTGTGGCAAAGACTGGTGGAAAGAGAGGTACAAAATATAACTTACACATAACTTACATTCAACAAAGAAGTCTTCAAAGATCTTTCAATACCCCTTACGTATTCTTTGAATACAGATATTAAAACATTGCATGATAGGAAGTAACGTGTAATAGAACACATCACATGTTACAGGTTTATGTAAGAGAGTTCCTGACTGCCTGGGAAGAAGCCGACATCGACGTTCTACTGTGCCCTGCCTTTCCTATACCTGCCTTTAAACTCCAGGGGGCACCTGCATTGTCGGGTATGTACTATACTAAGTCTTCTTCCTTCCTAGCATAACAGGTTTGTGTATCTGTTTCTCCGGGCAGAGTAGGTTGGCAGCACGTGGGTACGAAAAAGATTGACAGGCAGAATGACAAGAGGTCAAAAAGCAAGAAACGATGTGAACGTGAAGGTCTCAAAGTCTGGCCAGGAGCCAGTAAGAATTATTGTTCAACATGGGGGAATTTAGGAAGCCGAGTGTTGCATACTCCTGGGCCGGGCCCGATTTCTTCATTCTGTTCAGTTCAGTTCAGTTTCGTCACCTAATCAAGCTTACCACGTTTTGTTTTGGACAGAAACAACGTCCTACACATTCATCTTTAACCTCCTGGACTTTCCCGCCGGCGTGGTTCCCGTTACCAAGGTAATGGAGGAGGACGACAGGTTATTGGATGATTACGTCGGATCTAACAACGACTTGTTTGACAGATATCTTCGGCAGGTAAGAAACAAACACTGTTTATCGTGAGACAGACATGTTAGATTCTTGCATATGAAACGTTGACCGTTATGTTTGAAATGTCATTGTTAGGTTGTTACCCTTGTTGTTATCCTTGTTACTAGGTTACCAAAGGTGCAGTTGGCCTGCCGGTCGCTGTCCAGTGTGTGGCGCTGCCGTGGCAGGAGGAGATCTGTCTCAGGCTCATGAAGGAAGTGGAGACTGTTTGTAAAATGTAACCATCTTAATAATGAGAAGACCATATCCATTTTACTCCTGTTGTCCCATTCTAATACATAACCGTCACTATAGTTTTAGAATGAAGACACGATATCTTTTTTAGGCCATATCGTCCACGCCGACCATGTCCTAACCATTATAGAACCATTCCCCGAACCAGCCCCGAATGCTGGCCAACCTTCTTCCAATCATCCCGACCACTAGCCGAAGACTGCCGAATCCATCTCAACCATTTTCCAACTCTGTCCTGAATGAAAATTTGCAGAATTAGAGGTCCAATGGATATGAGAAACACATAGACAATTTTTCGTTCAAAGCATTCAGGACTGTGTAAAGTAAATGTCTATTGTGTTAAAACCAACTGTAATACTGTCATCTATTGAAATAAAAGATGAAAAGAATGCATTTTTGAGATTGAATGATATTAAAGAACAATATATGTAAGGCAAATAATGGTATAATTCCTTCAGTGTTGGTCTAATAAAGGATTAATGCCCCGCCCCGAGATGTTTATGGTGAGATAGTCCCTGCGCCCCCTAGTCAGGTGCGATAACCACCGAAAAAAAACACCAAGTGAGCGTAGCGAACGAGGTTGATTAAGTGGTTGTTATCGCACCTGACTAGAGATTATACCACCGTATACACCAAGGAAAATGAAAACATTACTAGTATTGTCATATAGCCTATCCAACTGTAACAGTTGTTCGACACAAATTCCTTTATGAAATTATAAAAAAACTATCACATTCTATGTTACGTTAAACAAGATGGCGTGGACAGAAAAATAAATCATGTAGGCGATCAATTATTGGGGGTGTCAGAAGTTGTGAGAAGTCTTTTTCTGTTTACATTTCATCTAATTCCTTTTCATTGGGTTGTATTTTCAAATAAATTATTCAAAATAAACTACAAGACGTTTTTGATAGATGAATACTACAAGTCTTAACACTACTGTAAGTGCCATGTCCCCTGTATAATGGTACGGTCCAAAATTTGGTCGGTTATTCTAATAACCGACCACTTTTGAGGTTACGGCCTGATAACCAATGGGAAATGGAGCCTTCTGATTGATCTTACCCCAACACAGGTTTAATGCACAGTAACTTTTCAAGAAGACAAGAAGTCGACGTCTTCTGGCCATATAATAATACGTTTTAAGGCTTAACAAAGAAATGCAATTAAAATTACGATGATTCACACCCTAAGATCACCGGTGTTCAATTTAACCTAATTATTTAATTGAGAATATGCAAATTATGATGATTCCGTATCAGGTGGTAAGAACACGCTGCTGCTCAGAGCAAGATGGCGAGTCACGGTGCTTGGACAGGGAAGAACTCGGTGGTTAAAATTAGTCTTTTAAGGCGAGCTACGTCCGTTTAAGGAGGTGAGTCGCATTTAACATTATCCTCAATGTTCTCGTACCTATTTGGGCCGAACTCGTCGCAATTCGTTGGGGTCGTGTGGCGCAACGACAGAACGTTCGGCTCAGAACCACGAGGTCCCGGGTTCGAACCCTGCCATGTCTCCCATCTTGTGCCCTTGGGAAAGGCACTTTACAGGCCTTTCATGGATGGAGGCCTTCGCGAACCCCATCTCGTATTAGCCACAAAAAAGGCAGCAGTATCTTCAGCTAGGTGGCTGCCTCACAATGAAAGAACAAAAAAGAAGATATGGAATGAAGCTAACACGCAGAATGGAGTTAAATTATTTGCGCCGGTGACGATCCCCTGCGTTTAAACCTGCACTTAGTAAAAGCCGCCGTTCGGGGACGCTATTTTCCTGTCCGTTTTGAACTAACATGGCTACATTAGATACGCTCGTTTCTTCCTCTGCTTTCTGAATTTACTGATTTATATGCATTATATAAGCCATCTTTTCCCATAATGTTGTTGTCGTCTCTGGTACTCCGCTCTCATTCGTCGGATGTTGGTCACATGTGCTTTCCATCTGCTTTCTCGTGTGCATTTTCACCTCACCATGTGCTCATCTCTTGTTGCTTTTCCCAATTCGNTAAAATATTACTTTGTGTGTTAACTCATTTGTTCAACCTTCATGACCACCTATAGCTAGATTTCAGAATGAAGGCAACTTAAAATATTACTTTGTGTGTTAACTCATTTGTTCAACCTTCATGACCACCTAGATTTCAGAATGAAGGCAACTGTTTTTTTTTATTCGCACGATCGCATCAGTTTTGGGGTTCCCGGTGGATGTTATCCATATAATCAAATCAACATGGCCTAACTTAATTATCTAATTGAGATAATGCAAATTATGGTGATTCCGTATCAGGTGTTAGACCACGCTGCTGCTCAGAGCAAGATGACAAGTCACGGCGCTTGGACAGGGAAGAACTCGGTGGTTAAAATTCGTCTTTTAAGACGAGCTACGTCCGTTTAAGGAGGTGAGTCGCATCTTAGCATTAATAATAGCATGTGTTCTCGTATTTGGGCCGAACTCGTTGCAATTCGTCGGGGTCGTGTAGCGCAACGGCAGAGCGTTCGGCTAAGAACCAAGAGGTCTCGGGTTCGAACCCTACATGCATGCCATGCCATGCCATGTCTCCGATCTTGTGTCCTTTGGAAAGCCACTTTACACGCCTTCAATGGATGGAGGCCTGGCGAACCCCATCCCGTATTAGCCACAAAAAAGGCAGCAGTATCTTCAGCTAGTTGAAGGTGGCTGCCTCACAATGAAAGAAGAAAAAAGAAGAGATGAAATGAAGGTAAAACGCAGAATGGCGTAAATTATTTGCGCCGGTGACGATTCCCTGTGTTTAAACCTGCACTTAGTAAAAAGCTGCCGTTCGGGGACGCTATTTCCTTGTCCGTTTTGAACTAACAACATGACTACATTAGATACGCTCGTTTCTTCCTGTTTTCTGATTTTTTTTACTGATTGATATGCATTATGTAAGCCATCTTTTCCCATAATGTTCTGTCAATATGAGATGTGGGGTTGTGTGGCGTAGCGGCAGAGTGTGCGACTCGGAAGTAAGAGTCCCGGGTTCGAGTCCTGACATGCCACCGATCTTGTGCCCTTGGGAAAGGCACTTTACACGACTTTCCTCACTTAGCTCAGGTGTAAATGAGTATTGTCCTGTCCTGTATTTGTCCCCTGTGTTGGTGGCGGCATTAATATAAGTTGATAAAACTTGAGTGTGTCGTCACCACGTCTGGTGATTACAAGTTGGAATAAAAAAAAAGATGTGCTTGAATGTTGTTGAACTGATGATTAGATAGCATTCTGTGACTGTTCTGAGGTATTTCATGTGAGATATACTTTGATTTTTCCATGGTCATTTCCTAATAATATGTTGACTTTTGATTGAATGTTGACTGCAATTTTGCTCTGCTCTCAGTTCCCCACTCAGAATTCGAATTTGCTCTGGCCCCCGACCCAAAGCAGGTTTTAGAACTCAAACAAATCATGTGAATATTGCAATGTATGATGCTCTTTGAGTAATTGTTGTACTAGTATTTGGCCTGTGATCTTTCTGAATGTGTATTTCTTTTACACCCCAGGCTTGAGATGCTGCTAATGTATAGCTGACATTGTGGGACCTGTCTCCTGTGTGTGCTGTGGGACCTGTCGGCTATCCTGTGTACCTGTCCACACTCTAGGACTATTATTCCAGAAGGACCTACCTGTTTCTGAAGGACCTGTTACCTATCTACAAGAGAACAGAACGTCGGACTTGACTGTGAGTTGGCTTTTATTTATAAACTCTTTCAAAAATGGGGTCTGCATGCCGCAATGCGTAATCAGCCATTTTAAGTTTGCATAATGTGAAGCCAGGTCAATTTCTTATCTATGTGATAAAACGTCCAGCCAGTTACAAGTGAACCATAATACGTGGCCGTTGCTTAATTGCAGCATTCTGCACCTTGCGCATGCCATTTCAATTTTGCATAATTTGAAGTCGAACAACGATTTAATATCAAATGTAATCTACGTGAAACCAAGCTGAACAAATGTAAATCGCGGGCGCTGCCTTACAGAATTTAGCATGCGAAGTGTGATACGGACCCCCCATGCAGACCCTTAAAAATGACAATGAAAGATGTTGGAAAGGGCATATTTCCGATCCTCTGAATTTTTCAAATTGCCATTGTTGATTAAGCTAGGCCCTCCCTGCTATTCGTTGTAATTTATGAAAGAGTTCAAACTAATATTTAGTTTTAGGCTGTGACTAATCTTTTACATTTGTATTACAAATATGACGGAGAACACAGTACATTTTCCTATTTAGGAGAGCACTTGTTATGAGTGTCTGTTGTTTCATTCTATATAGCAATGGGATATATTTTTAACAACATTTGTGATCAAACTGTTTTCCCTGATATCCTCTTTATCATGATATACAGGCTTCAGTGTACTATATTCTGTATATACATGTACTAAAATACATCAATACCTCGCTTTTCTATGGGTGTACTGTTGTGTCAAACAAAACGTCGTGTAAAGTATTGAGGCCACAACTGCGATACTTAATACATAGAATTGATGGTGAGTTCAGCACCAAGGAGAGGGCCACACTAAGGCCGCACAACACAGTATTTATGGGCGAACCCCTCAAAAGTAGTCCGGGCACAAAGTAGTGCTGCACAATACAAGAGAAGGGTGCAGAGATTGTTTTGTGCATGGCATCGAGATGGAACCTGTGGTAAATGTTAGAGAAATACGTCAGTTTTGAGACTGTAAAAAGTTGAATTATGGTGCGTGTTCCGTCGGCGTAGATTTGCGCTTGGATACTTGTCCCGCCGCTGTGCGTCGGCTGCAGCTCCATGACCTTTGCAGTGGAGACTGGGAACGAAAATGGCGACTGCCATGGAAAAAGACTTGTTCTTGCGAGGTAAAGACAACAAATTAGCTCCTTGAATGTACATGTTTGTACTTCCAACAAACCTGTAGCAACAGACCACGTTATAATAAGTTTGTAGAAGTTTGCGTTTTAATTTAAAGGGTCGGACTACAAACCCCTCGGGCTCAACTCCCCCATAGCGGTAATTTAGATAGGCGGGCGAAGGGCTCTTGGCTGCCGAAGGAAAACGGCTAACGGCCCGATACTAGTTTGGCATCCAGGGTATAACATGTTTGTACTTCCAACAAACCTGTAGCAACAGACCACGTTATAATTCATTTTAACCGTTTTATTCTGCAGAAATTTGCGTTTTGTGGAACGATATGTCGCACCAAGGAGTTTCCATCTCCTTCGTCGTACACAAATTATTGTGGGGCATTTTGTATTTGAGTATATTTAATATCAGGATTCCATTTGTTGTTGTTGTCTTGGCCTTTTTTGCTGGTATGTAAGAACAAAAACACTATTCATATTGTTCTAATCTAGGCAAATTTGTGTGTTCTTCATATAGCAATTTGAAGAATGTTCAAACTTTTTGGCCTTTCCAACTTTGAAAGTCAAAGTTTATTGCACAATGATTGCCACGGGTACAATGTATGGCAAATAATAAAGTTACTAGTTAGTATGAGTATATATGGTCAGCAGTTACTGTGTCTGACAGAGTGTTATAACTACTGGCTAGAAAATGCCTATGCAGATCCAATAAGTAAGTTTTCTTCATAATTATACTTCACATACTTTTCTATATTCACCTGTACCTGGTTGCTTGTTGCGTTGTACTGATTATCCCGTATCATGCATAGAATGGTGCATCCTGATGTTCCTGTCCTGACTGGGAGAAACCTGTGATCGATGACGGGCGACTTCTTGATCAACACAGAGCAGTGAAGAGTTTGTACAGGTGAGACAATACTTCCAATGTTACATTTTTTTCTCAGCTATGTTAAAACTCAGAGGCATAACACATGTACTACCAGTCGTCAAAAAAAAAAAAAATTCCCAAGTTTCTATAGCCATTCCAGCAAATGGAAGTTCCATTGATTTTATTGTTGTCTTGAGATGCCCTTGGAACCATATACTAATGATCAGGATTCTTTCATATGGTTAGGTGTGTCCTGATGTTCCTGTCCTGCCTGGGAGAAACTCGTGATGACAGAAGACTTTGGTCCAATGCAGACCAGATGACCTGAAGACACTGAAAGAAATGTCAGATGAAGATTTGAAGAATGCAGTTTTCCTTGGAGACACCGAGGGAGCCGAATAGTTTTCCCAAGTA
>NW_017803943.1:696773-756813 GCF_001625305.1 Branchiostoma belcheri | reverse complement strand
TAATAATATGTTGACTTTTGATTGAATGTTGACTGCAATTTTGCTCTGCTCTTTCCCCACTCAGAACTTGCTCTTGCTCCCGACCCAAAGCAGGTTTTAAAACTCAAACAAATGAAGTGAATATTGCAATGTATGATGCCTGAGTAATTGTTATACTAGTACTTGGCCTGTGATCTTTCTAAATGTGTATTTCTTTTACACCCTAGGCTTGAGATGCTGGTAATGTATAGCTGACATTGTGGGACCTGTCTCCTGTGTGTGCTGTGGGACCTGTCAGCTATCCTGTATACCTGTCCACACTCTAGGACTATTATACCAGGAGGATGCAAGAGAAGAGAACATCGGACTTGACTGTGAGTTGGCTTTTATTTATAAACTCTTTCAAAAATGGGGTCTGCATGCCGCAATGCGTAACCAGCCATTTCAGGTTTGCATAATGGAAAGTCAGTTCAATCTATTCACCATTAAACTCTCATCTATTTGATAAAACGTCCAGCCAGTACACTTGAACCATAATACGTGGTCGTTGGTTTGCAGCATTCTGCACCTTGCCATTTCAATTTTGCATAATTTGAACGATTTGATATCAAATGTAATCTACGTGAAACCAAGCTGAACAAATGTAAATCGTGGTCGCTGCCTTACAGAATTTAGCACGCAAAGCGCGATCGGGACCTCCCATGCAGACTCCTTAAAAATGACAATGAAAGATGTTGGGAAAGGGCATGTTTGCGATCCTCTGAATTTTTCATTCTAAATACCATTGTTTAAACTCAGCTAGGCCCTCCCTGCTATTTGTTGTCATTTCTGAAAAGAGTTCACATTCCTAATTAATATTTAGTTTAAGGTTGTGACTAATCTTTTATTACACGGAGAACACAGTGCATTTTCCTATTTAGGAAAGCACTTGTTATGATTGCCTGTTGTTTCAATCTGTATAGAAATGGGATATATTTTCAACAGCATTTGTGATCAAACTGTTCTCCCTGATATCCTCTTTATCATGATATACAGGCTTCAGTGTACTATATTCTGTATATACATGTACTAAAATACATTAATACCTCGCTTTTCTATGGGTGTACTGTTGTGTCAAACAAAACGTCGTGTAAAGTATTGAAGCCACAACTGCAATACTTAATACATGGAATTGATGGTGAGTTCAGCACCAAGGAGAGGTCCACACTAAGGCCGCACAACACAGTATTTATGGGCGAACCCCTAAAAAGTAGTCCGGGCACAAAGTAGTGCTGCACAATACTAGAGAAGGATGCAGAGATTGTTTTGTGCATGGCATCGAGATGGAACCTGTGGTAAATGTTTGAGGAATACGTCAGTTTTGAGACTGTAAAAGTTGAATTATGTGCGTGTTCAGTCGGCGTAGATTTGCGCTTGGATACTTGTCCCGCCACTGTGCGTCGGCTGCAGCTCCATGACCTTTGCAGTGGAGACAGGGAACGAAAATGGCGACTGCCATGGAAAAAGTCTAGTTCTTGCGAGGTAAGGCAACAAATTAGCTCCTTGAATGTACATGTTTGTACTTCCAACAAACCTGTAGCAACAGACTACGTTATAATTCGTTTGTAGAAGTTTGCGTTTTAATTTAAAGGGTCGGACTACAAACCCCTCGGGCTCAACTCCCCCCATAGCGGTAATTTAGATAGGCGGGCGAAGGGCTCTTGGCTGCCGAAGGAAAACGGCTAACGGCCCGATACTAGTTTGGCATCCAGGGTGTAAAGATACATGTTTGTACTTCCAACAAACAGTGTAGCAACAGACCACGTTATAATTCGTCATTTTAACCGTTTTATTCTGCAGAAATTTGCGTTTTGTGGAACGATATGTCGCACCAAGGAGTTTCCTTCGTCGCACACAAATTATTGTGGGACATTTTGTATTTGAGACTTAATATCAGGATTCCATTTGTTGTTGTCTTGGCCTTTTTTTCTGGTATACAAGAACAACAACACTGTTCATATTGTTCTAATGTAGGCAAATTTGTGTGTACTTCATATAGCAATTTGAAGAATGTTCAAACTTTTTGGCCTTTCCAACTTTGAAAGTCAAAGTTTATTGCACAATGATTGCCACGGGTACAATGTATGGCAAATAATAAAGTTACTAGTTAGTATGAGTCTATATATATGGTCAGAAGTTACTGTGTCTGACAGAGTGTTATAACTACTGGCTAGAAAGTGCCCATGCAGATCCAATAAGTAAGTTTTCTTCATAATTATACTTCATATACTTTTCTATATTCACCTGTACCTGGTTGCTTGTTGCGTTGTACTGATTATCCCGTATCATGCATAGAATGGTGCATCCTGATGTTCCTGTCCTGACTGGGAGAAACCTGTGATGACGGGCGACTTCTTGAAGACACAGAGCAGTGAAGAGTTTGTACAGGTGAGACAATACTTCCAATGTTACATTTTTTTTCACAGCTATGTTAAAACTCAGAGGCATAACACATGTACTACCAGTCGTCAAAAAAATTTCCCAAGTTTCTACAGCCATTCCAGCAAATGGAAGTTCCATTGATTTTATTGTTATGGTCAGTTAAAGTGTTGTCTTGAGATGCCTTAGAACCATATACTAATGATTCTTTCGTATGGTTAGGTGTGTCCTGATGTTCCAGTCCTGCCTGGGAGAAACCTCGTGATGACAGAAGACTTTGGTCCAATGCAGACCAGATGACCTGAAGACACTGAGGGAAATGTCAGATGAAGATTTGAAGAATGCAGTTTTCCTTGGAGACACCGAGGGAGCCAAATAGTTTTCCCAAGTAAGCACAACTGTTAATAATGCCCACTTTCTTGAGAAATGTAAACACGGAATCAATCAATCAAATGAATGAACAGTTAGTTAATAGTTCAGCTTGAATATTCTATGGCATGAAAATTTTATGATGACTTATGAACGAATGTCACAATGGAATGCCTCAAACTGCATTGAATCTCAGTAAGATAGCCAATTTGAAAGTTTCTGTGTAGAACATGTATTCTAATGTTACATATGCCGCTTCATGCCATTTTTAACTTCTTGGTGAAAACTTACGAGATAACTATATCTAATTTATCATGTGCCTGGCTCTGAGAAAAGCTATAAATTCCCTGAAGCATCAGGGCGGTGCAATTACAGCTCCAGTTTGCATATTTTAGCATTTTGTTATTTCTTATCAATCAGAATATTGTGGAAAAATGTCAAGATATATCATGAGGCAACTGTTGGTTATTTGAGTAAATGACTAGCTAGTACTGCCACTGTGCACTTGTCAATATTTCTGGGATAAGGCTAAGGCCACAGCAAGTAATTTTAATGGATGACATCAGCCTGCGTATTAATTTTTGCCTGATTTTGGGAAAAAAAGGAATTTAGTTGCCTTCTGACAGTGGTCATCATGCCAAAAATGGGCAAAGATGTCTGTTGCCATGCCTTAAGGTGGATGGCAGATAACTATGAAGAGAGGAGACAAGACAAGACAAGGCTCTGATTTAATGTTTTGTTTCTTACTTTGATGCAGTAATGCTGGCTGTATATATGTGATGTTCCCACTGAATAAAAACCATTTGTACAATGATTGGGTCAAGATTTTAAAATGTACGAACCTTTTTTTTTTTTAAGTTTCTACAGCCATTCCAGCAAATGGAAGTTCCATTGATTTTATTGTTATGGTCAGTTAAAGTGTTGTCTTGAGATGCCCTTAGAACCCTATACTAATGTAATGATTCTTTCGTATGGTTAGGTGTGTCCTGATGTTCCAGTCCTGCCTGGGAAATACCTGTGATGATGGGTGACTTCTGTCCAAACGAGATGCAACGAGGGCTCATGCTCAGCAAAACAGTGAAGAGTTTGTACAGGTGAGACAATGCTTTGAAACTTACATGTTACATTTTTTCTCAGCTGTGTTAAAACTCAGAGGCATATAACACACATGTCATTCGCTTAAAAAAAAGACAGTAAAACTGTTGACTTCAATTTATAAAACATCGATTAATAAATGGGAGCACAATCTGCACATGGCCACAGCAAAAAAAGTCATATTCGTGCGACAGCCCCAGAATGGTCATTCGCTAAAAAATGCTGCCGTTAAAAGTCATTTCACAGGTAAAAACTAAAAGATACTGTAGATAGACTGTTAGAGAGGTTGAGTTGACATGTTATGTAAAGGCTTTCTACTTGAACTGTACAAGCCCGCATTCAAGTTACAGTACTTCGGGCAGATAGTTTTCAGTGTTAGTTTGAAAATTTGGGCAGGTTTTGAAATAGCTCATACCGTTAAATCTTGTCTGAAAGAACTTATGGCAAGGATGTTGAGTTGCCATTTGCCCCTAAAAGACGCTCCTGGTTAAAGTCAGTTCACAGGTAAAAACTAAAACAAGATACTGTAGATAGATAGTGAGGCTCAGGTTTTAAAATAGCTGAAACCGTTAAATCTACTGAAGGAACTTACGACGGAATAATGGGGTCTAGTTTTGTTTTGGTGCTTCTGAGCTTTGATTCGAAGGCCAAAAGCTGTTTTCAACGCACTGACTTTTGTTTCTCTGTCTTAATTTAAAGATGACGTTGTGGATGATCTGGAGACCGGACTGTAGCAGGATGAAAGACCAGGGAGACTTTAGTCAGCAGATCTCAACCTGCGTAAAAGAAGATGGGGAGGTGTGAGTATGTTTTCTTTATTAACACGACACAACACTCCATATGCACACACTTGCACTCGCATTTCCCTTTTTTCGTGAGGAGCCATTTAACCATTAATTGTAGCCGGCGACTTCAATTCCACAAGAAACACTGAAAAATTCTTCATATTGTATAGTTGAATGCCAAATTGTCCCTTTAGACTTCTGTACTTAAATTCTCCCCCCAAAAAACTTTGTATCTCAGCCGGCTGCATGAATTCAAATTTCCATGTTGTTACCCTCTTCGCATTGTACGAATGCCAAATCGCCCCCAAAATTGTTGCTTTAGACCTTTCTTTACACTTCCATTCTCCCGCAAAAAAAGCTGCCAAATTGCCCTAAAACTGTCGCTTTAGACCTTTCTTTTTACACTTCAATTCACCCGCAAAAAACTGCCAAATTGCCCCCAAAACTGTCGCTTTACACCTTTCTTTTTACACTTCCATTCTCCCGCAAAAAAAGCTGCCAAATTGCCCTAAAACTGTCGCTTTAGACCTTTCTTTACACTTCCATTCTCCCGCAAAAAAAGCTGCCAAATTGCCCTAAAACTGTCGCTTTAGACCTTTCTTTTTACACTTCAATTCACCCGCAAAAAACTGCCAAATTGCCCCCAAAATTGTCACTTTACACCTTTCTTTACATTTCCATTCTCCCGCAAAAAAAGCTGCCAAATTGCCCTAAAACTGTCCTTTAAACCTTTCTTTTTACACTTCAATTCACCCGCAAAAAACTGCCAAATTGCCCTAAAAACTGTCGCTTTAGACCTTTCTTTTTACACTTCAATTTACCCGCAAAAAAACTGCCAAATTGCCCCCAAAGTTGTCGTTTGAGACCTTTCTTCACACTTTAATTCTCCCGCAAAAAAAAACTGCCAAATCGCTCCCAAACTTGTCACTTTACACCTTAAATTCTCCAGCAAAAAAACTGCCAAATTGCCCCCAAAGTTGTCGTTTGAGACCTTTCTTCACACTTTAATTCTCCCGCAAAAAAAACTGCCAAATCGCTCCCAAACTTGTCACTTTACACCTTAAATTCTCCAGCAAAAAAACTGCCAAATTGCCCCCAAAGTTGTCATTTGAGACCTTTCTACACACTTAAATTCTCGCGCAAAAACTGCCCCCAAAATTGTCGCTTTAGACCTTTTTCCAGTCACTTAAATTCTCCCGCAAAAAAAGGCCACATCGATTCCACACCCATTTCTTGTTAAGTCCATTTTCCCGCCCAAAAAAAGTAATTGGCACCCTCACCTGGTTAATTAATTGGATTAAGTTTTCCCGCCAAAAAACTTAGTATATGGAGCACTCTAACCTTGAACTTGTGCCCCCCTCCCCACTCTTCCTGCCCACCTCCCACACTTCTTCCACAACTCAGAGTATGTTAGTTACACTGTTCTCTGGACTTCTTCGCACATGTAGTCACCACACTCTGCTACACAAACACTTGGTTTATCGAGTGCAGTTTTTCCACCACTTAGACTTTAGAATAATCTCCGGCTCTCCTGGTCAGTCAATTGCACTGGTATACTGATGTGTCGAAGCATCAATGTCTCCGGAAAGACATCCCACGGGGAGTACACTTAGTGCATTGACCGACCAGCACACCGAGAGATTATTCTAAAGTCTAAGTGGTGGAAAAACTGCACTCGATAAACCAAGTGTTTGTGCAGCAGAGTGTGGTGACTACATGTGCGAAGAAGTCCAGAGAACAGTGTAACTAACATACTCTGAGTTGTGGAAGAAGTGTGGGAGGTGGGCAGGAAGAGTGGGAGGGGGGCACAAGTTCAAGGTTAGAGTGCTCCATATACTAAGTTTTTTGGCGGGAAAACTTAATCCAATTAATTAACCAGGTGAGGGTGCCAATTAGGTGATTTTTTGGCGGGAAAATCGTTCAACAGATTTTTGGGCAGAATACTTTCAATCAAAGAAGTGTAAAGAAAGGTTTAGGTGACAAGTTTTGGGGCAATTTGCCATTTTCAACGACGCATTAAACAATTTTTCAGGGATGCCTAACGTCGGGATTAAAGTTAAAGGTTTGAGTGACAAGTTGGGAAGAGTTTTTCAGGGACGCCTAATGTCGGGATTAAAGTTAAAGGTTTGAGTGACAAGTTGGGGACAATTTGGCATTTGCAACCACACGATACGGAGAGTTTTCAGGGACGCCTAACGTGGGATTAAAGTTAAAGGTTTGAGTGACAAGTTGGGGGCAATTTGGCATTCTCAACGGCACGATACGGAGGGTTTTTCAGTGAGGCCTAACGTGGGATTAAAGTTAAAGGTTTGAGTGACAATTTGGGGGCAATTTGGCGTTTTCAACGACACGATACGAAGAATTTTTCAGTAACGTCTGACGTGGGATTTAAGTTAAAGGTTTGAGTGACAAGTAGGGGGCAATTTGGCATTCTCAACGGCACGATACGGAGAGTATTTCAGGGACGCCTAATGTGGGATTAAAGTTTAAAAGGTTTAAGTGACAATCTGGGGGCAATTTGGCATTCTCAACGGCACGATACGGATCTTTTCAGGGACGCCTAACGTGGGATTAAACTTAAAGTTAAAGGTTTGAGTGACAAGTTGAGGGCAATTTGGAATTTGCCATGGCACGATACGGAGAGTTTTTCAGGGACGCCTGACGTGGTATTAAAGTTAAAGGTTTGAGTGACAATTTGGGGGGCAATTTGGCATTCTCAACGGCACGATACAAAGAATTTTTCAGTGACGCCTAATGTGGGATTAAAGTTGCGGGTTAAAGTTAAAAAGTTAAAGGGCTCTTCAAGGAAAAAAGGCATACAGACTGAACTTGCCAAAAGAGAGAAATGCGAGTGTAAGTGTGTGCACCTGTCTCGTGTTAATAAAGAAACCATACTCACACCTCCCCATCTTCTTTCACACAGCTCTGTCCATAAAAGTTTGGTTCTTCCTTCCGCTCAGAACAGGCTTCAGGTCCACATATTGAAAACGGGAGAAACAAAAGTCAGTGTATAGAAAACAGCAATTGGCCTATAGCAAGAAATTATGTCACACAACATAAAACTTTATATAAACCACATTCAACTTTAGTCCCAACCAAAAATTAATAAACGTACCATGCAAAATAAGAACGTACCGGGAGGACGTTTGGGCAAAAAAAAAACGTAAGGGTATGTTTATTCGGCAGATGAGAGTAAGTCACTAAGTGGCAATTTCAGTGGACTTTCTTGGCAGAACATTGCTGGGTTGGGGATGTACCTCAACATGGTGGCGCAAGGGAGGCAAGGACGATGACGTCCTGTGAATACGTCATATTCTTCCTTACACATGACACAGAATTTTGTTACACTGTTATTAAGCTTAAGAAAGGTTTCTATATACATTGTAGATTTGTTTGTTGAATTGCATACTTGTATTAAAAACTACACTGTCACATAACAAATCGGAGGAAACCAGTGGCACAGAAATCAAATAAATATGAAGGGGAGCTTCAGGGGTTGCAGTTGGCAATCTGCGCACTGGAAAGAAGAAAAGGAAAGAAGAAAAAGATTGATATTATGCGATTGCAAAGCAGCTATTCTAATCTAAGTGTAACCACAACACAACAGATAGAAGCATACAATGACCTGGTCCACGCTATAAGGCACGAGCTACAAGAGCTAAGACAGTGGGCAGAATATACAGATCGTGTGGTGTCCCGGTCATATGGGGGTGGAGGGGAACGAGCTGGCGGACAAAGATGCCAAATGGGCAGCAGAAGAAGCAAAGAACACACAGTCAAATATAGTATGGACAAAACAACAAGCTCTCAAGCATATTGAGAAACAAGCGGAAGAAAGGTGGAGAAGAAGGGATGAAATGCATGAAGGACACAGCCATACACAGAAATTTGGAATAGGCGCAAGGAAAAAAAAGTGCAAAGTTGGGGGGAAGTGGTCCACACAAATCATTATTAACCAGATGGTAACTGGCCATACCAACCTCAACGCATACAGAAACTGGATTGACCCCAAAGTGTCACCAAACTGCGAGGAATGCGGAGTAAGTTAAACCACAGAACATTTCATGTACAACTGTGGCAAATATGAGCAACAAAGGCATACCCTACTGAACGAAGTCGAAAAGACTCGAAAGTATCTTTGAAGCATATGGCATAAAAAAGGAAGCAAGATCTGAGGACATAATAACGCAGGCAGGGATGAGAGAGGATTTGGGGGAGGACAACTTAACTACAGTATGTACAAGACCTTCTCATCATACATTTAGGCCACCGCCAGGTTTGAAGAAGAAGATTAGAGTTTATTTAGACAACAAGGTTCAGTTCCAAAACACACACGCGCAGAGCACCTGAAAACAAGCACAAGAAAACACAGATATAAGAAAGCACCACCATGGGACCACGTCTAGCAGAAAAATAGACGATAAACATTAGGACAACAACAAGAACAACATAAATACATAAGCCACAAAAATGGTGGTCACAGTTGCGTACAATTAGACAATAGAAAGACAAAGACAGTACTAACTGAGCTATACATATGATACGATTAGGACCAAGATTACAAAGTTTGTTCTCAAAATCAGATCAGTGCAACCACAGTGACTGCTTCATACAATAATATATCAATAACAGATATAATTTGGCAATGAAGTATAAAATCCAGTAAAATACCAACGTGACAACCTCTGATTCAAAAGCAAGGATAAACCAGCAACAAAACCGAAATTAAACTACAGTAATTTCACCTGTGCAAAAATTTAATTTTGGGTGCTCAGAAGTAAATAATATTTTATGCAACCAGTTAATTTTAGCTTTGGGAAATCTTGTGTACGCGACTTTTTTTGGCGGGAACGTTGAGTGGGTTTAATTATGCACACGTGCGGTACACGTTCCAAAAGGTGTTCACTGGGCCAAACTGTGGAAATTTCCAACAAAAAAACGTGTTTGAAAGTTTTAGCATCGAAATTTGCTCCTATATCTAAGCTTTTTTCAATGCCACTCAACACGGAAGTGATATATTCAGTGTTCCCCCAAACCACAATTATAGTCATGAAATCAACCACTCTATTAAAAATACTCAAGTACAAAAATTTATGACCCATAATTGTGCGCGACATATCGTTCCAAAGAACTCAAATTTGGACGGAATATAAGGGTTAAAATAACAAATTATAACGTGGTCTGTTGCTACAGGTTTGTTGGAAGGACAACCATGTACATTCAAGGGGTTAATTTGTTGTCTTACCTCGCAAGAACTCAGTCTTTTTTTCCAGCACCACGCCGCCATGGTAGTCGCCATTTTCCCCAGTCTCCAAACTCCGCCCGCCAGCGCCAGGAAATGCGAATTTTCTCCCCCAAACATCCAAAGAACGGCACACACCCGACCTGGAAACGTCCAGACGATATACTCTACACTTTAGACGGAGAATTTGCGGGCAAAAAGCCAAAAATTTACCCCAAAAGCTGGAGAGAATTCACGCACACCACGCCGCACGAAAGCCTGGTCACACTAGCTGCCTACAGCTGGTCGAACGGATCATACCATGTGTGATAATTGCATAGGGGTGCGAACGAGATTAATCATTATTGCTCTTGATAATTAACCCTCACCATTCCGCTACCAATCAAAAGTAATTATTCTAGTCACCCAAATTTGAACTTGTTTTTCGTGCCAAACCAAACGATCAGTATAGCTTCTGCCACAGCAAAAGTGTTTATATTCCAAAACTTGAGATCCCCCCTCATTTGTTAATGGACATTGCGAGTATGGATCTCTCCTTGGTGCTGAACTCGCCATCAGTTCCATGTATTAAGTATTGCAGTTGTGGCCTCAATACTGTATACTACACACTTTGGTTTGACACAACAGTATACCCATGGAAAAGCGAGGGATTGATGTGTTTTAGTACAAATATACAGTATATAGTACATTGAAGCGTGGATATCAACAATGATATCAACTATATTTCATCAAGTCACATACATTTTCAGAGGATAAGAAAAAGTAACAACAGGGTTTACGGAAAAACCCGGGTGCCTGCCAGGCCAGGCTACCACAATATCATGTATAATTTCTTGCTTAACAAGGTTTATTATTGTAAAATTCCAATACCAAAATGCCATTCAGGCAACATTATAATTCCATATTGTATGTCTGTAATGTTGGCATAGAAATAAAGAATTGGAATAAAATTGAAAATGTAGTAATCTTGTTTTTTTTTAGCCCGCCTTGTTTTTTTTTCGGTATCGCATTAAATTTGGAGTCTGCTGAGGATGGCATCCATAAAATTTACTTGCTGTGGCCTTGCATACATAATTACTGGGACTTGTATCTACAATCTGCAAAACAGTAACAATCTGAGAACCATCAAATTTTCTAGTAATCGTTTTGGAAACACTTTGATACTATATTCCATCACTGGATGGAACAACCTGGACTTGGAAATCCGTACTCTTCCCCAAAATATGACATACCAAAACTGAAGGTTGCACTGCAGTACCATAAAATGCTGCTAGGGCCCCCCTTCCCAATCTAATCATTGCAAGCTCTCATCAAGACCTACCCACCTATCAAATACATGTATAAAGATAATCCATCTGAGCCTTCTCAAATTTTGCTGCTGACACACACACATACACACAACACACCACATACACATTGTCACACACATCAGAAACACATGATTGTCAGAAAAGACAATGGTGGAAAACTTTATTCTGTCCTTATCATGAGCTGTTTATACAGTGTTCTGTGGGGAGCGAGTTGCTCTTGTGGTCAGCCCTGCCATACGTTCTCTAACAGAATTCCCTTAGACACCTACAACTACACCTACATCTACACTTACATTTAACTCTTGTGACAATCCTGAAAATTCCTTTCAAACATTTGTACAGTTAATAAATACATAATGAATCCACAAGAGCTCCTGCTAGTTTCAATACATGTATATTGTTTCATTTACTAATATCACCTTATTTCTTTTGTTTTATTGATGTATTTAAATTGTTATACATGTATTTTGAATGAAGCTTTCAGTCTCCCTTGCACTGTTTCTCTATATTTTTTTTGAAAGTGTGAATAAAAATACTTTTGAAGACATGTTCATACAGTTCAAGTGCATGTATGCTTTAAAATGAACAAAAACATACAGTCATTATTTGCAATGTCATCATTATTACTGTTACAATGGTTGCCTTTTCACAAAAACACTGCAGTTACACAGTTCCCTGAGGTTTATATCTGCACAATCCCCAGAAATCACCATCCTCCACAGCACATAATGAACCCCCTCAGTCCTCATCGCTGCTCCATGTGTCTTGATATGCCTGAACATTTTGGGTCCTCTGGCTAGGCTCTGCTTTCTATAAAACAGTAAAAAGAAAGAACGATTCACATTTTGGTGATGGCTAAGCAGATTAGTACACCTTGATACACCTGAAGAAATTCATCAGTCACATATAAATACCAGCTAGTAGAATATGTTCTTCAATTACTGACTTTTTAGAAGGTAACAAAAGGCCAGAAGATCTACCCAAGTCTTGTGTTCTTGCGAGAATCCATGTGACATGGCTCACTGGGTCAGTCTGTTGAAAAAGACTTGTTGAAGCTCTAGGTGAGAACAATCTCTTGTGTTGGAACAAAAAAGTTTTAACATAGAATCCAAACCTGTTTCTTGGCCTCTTCATAGTCCTCTCCCCTGCCCAGATCAGGCACCCACACCAGGATGTTACTGTCGCTCCCCCCACTGTACAACTCCTGAAGTAGAAAACAAAGTACATTAGATATTAAACATGACAAAGGGATATGTTGTAATTCCCCCCTAACGGCACCCCCCGCGGGGTTATCTGGGGGTAATCAAGATGAAGAAGAAGTAATGACTATCTTGCTGACACAGAAATACGACCAAAAAGAGAACTACAATGTATTTCTAAATAAAAAACTCTTTTTCATGCAACCAAGCATTTTATTCTGCTGACGTCTGTCATCTTCCTCAGGGCAGTTCTGATTGGTTCATATTGCACAGCACGAGTGTCTCTGCTTACAGATGTGTTCCCAAACTTAAAGTCCTTGTTCAGAGCAACAATTAACATCGCATCTATTACAGCGACACCTGTGCTTGCAATGTGAACCAGTCAGAATTGCCCTGAGGAAGATGACAGATGGTCAGCGAAACATCGGCAGAATAAAATGCTTGGTTGCATGAAAAAGAGTCTTTTTATTTTCTGCTTTGTGTTGTTTGTTATATTACCTGAGTGTTGGGGTTGAAGACACAACACTGCACGTAGTTGTAGTGTCCCACCAGCCGGTGTAGACTGGTCCCGCCAAACACGTCAAACATCGCAATGGAACTGTCGTCTGGGACAAACACCACGTCTGGAGATGAGCCGCGAGAAACCGTGAACTGGACCGACTTCTTACTCTCATTGCTGATTTTTCCGTAGTTTACCTGGAAAAGGAAAGCTTGTTTTGTCAGTGTATTTATCACTGTAAAACCTCCAGCAGTTGGGGGTACAAAGAGACATGCTTGCAGGGGGCTTTATACTGATTGTCTCTCTTTACTGTAGCTCTTCATGTTCATGTTTCTCCCCTCTATAGTTTTGACATATATATAGCAACATACAAATGTACAGCATGAATTTTGGCGGCCCAAGTTTGCGACAGACGTCGACAACGTTACCAGATACATTTGATCCAGTGTTGACGTCACGCTTCAGAGATAACATGTGACAAGTCTCACTGGGTCAATCTACTGAGGAAGATCAGAGTGACTGGTCGAAAGCTCTTGGCGAGAACAGCTCTTTGTGTTGGAACATGTAACTACCAACACAGATGAACTTTCACGATAGCATGGCTGTACATGTCAGGCTGACCATGCGACTAACCAGTGTGTTCCTGCCGGTGGCTGTGTCCCACAGTCGGAGTCGGTGGTCTGTGCCGAAGCTCAGTAGATGGAGCCCCTCCGGTGTGAAGCACAAGCCATTCACATGGCCGTTATGGGCCGTGTTCACTGCAGAAATCAAGAAAGGACATCTAATCAATGGAGAACACTATTAACTGTACCATCAGCTTTCATATTTACACTGCTGCAGTGCTGCTGATCCTAATACACAGTAATAAACTGTGCTTTAATAAACAATTTGTACATATTTAGGTTATGCTCCTGTACTGTTTAGCTATGGGTCAGTAAGTGTCTGGAACAAATACATGTAGTACATAATAATAGTAATACAGCTGATCTTATGACCACTAACCTACTGACCTGTTGCCACGCTGATGACCTTTGCTCTAATGATCAGTACTATCAGCTGACCTTGTGACCCCTGACCTACTGACCTGCTGCTGTGCTGGTGGCCAGCTCCCCGTTGTGCTGGTCCAGTGACATGAGGCTGCTCTTGGCGCTGCGCACGTCCCACAGCAGCACCTTGTTGTCCTGGCTGCCTGTGGCCAGTAGGTACGGGTTCCGGGGGGACCAGCGAGCACACTTCACCGCTGCTCTGTGACCTGGGCAAAAAATTGTATAATAAATCCGTCTGTGTCTGTGGGCATCACTAACTGTACAGTAATGTAAGTACACGTATATACCTGTGCCGGTGCAACTAAGTTTCCAAATGACCTGCTCCAGACATCCACAGTTACACACTAAACAGCATGATAACTACTAAGTATAACATAAATAGAACTTACCCTTCAGTATGTGTGTTGATGACCCTGACTTCAGGTCACATAGGGTCACAATGGAGGTCATAGTGGCAACTGGGGATGGGAAACAAAATTTCTGATTACATACCACAACAGTTGCAAAACAAGATACAAGTATACAACTTAGGTGAGAGAATTTTTGTGTTGGATCAAAAGTCTTAACTTTAAACATGTAACTACCAACACAGATGAACTTTCATGATAGTATACAACTATAATGACTTCTCTTTCTCAGTCCTGAAAACTTTTCATAGATGTATGCATTAAGCAACTACATTCATTCATGTATGGTGATCAGGCACTCCAACTCTGTTCTGCTACATTATGTAACCCAATACCACCCGTTACCATGGAGACAGCAGTCTGGTCCAAGTCATTGACCTAATGAAGTTATGTGTTTGGAGAAGAGGAAAGTGAGAAAAAATAATATGTATATTACGGTATAATATAATAAAGCTCACCAGCGATAAGGCAGTGTTTCTTGGCTACAGGAGACATGGCGTGGGAGTACACCGTCCCCTCGAACTGGAACACCTCGGCAGGCAGCAGGACGTTGGTATCCCACACCTTCAGGGTCTTGTCCATGGAGCTGGACGTGAAGAGTCCCGTGTCGTGGGGATACCAGCGGACTGTCTCCACGCTGTACTTGTGGACATGGCGGTGGGACCTGGGGGGAGAGAGGATAGCGTATAAGTCAGTGACTTATATCCAAAGCAGATATTGGATGATGTTCTATGGCTGCTACATTTTACTATTTTTAGACAGACTGTTTTTTTTCCTCATGTTTACCTTTTCTGGATCACTGTTTCATAAAATAACACATGTGCAATATAAATAAACCCAGCAATGGGGCTCAACAGTACGGAAGAAGACACAAATTCAAAGCACCTCAAAGAGGGAAGCCTGCCCTACCTGCCCACAGTACAGACAGCCTCAGCTGTACTGCTGGGTGTTCCTGACAGGTTGTGTGTGTCATAGATAGCAATCACTCCATCTGCACCTCCCGATAACAGACTGTAACACACAAAACAGTCATAAACGCTTAACATTTTCAATATCTACAGACATACCAACTAGTAAGTAATGTGTATCTCCTTTACTGTTGAGTACAAGGCTACAAGCTTTCTCACTTTTATCCAAGCAGATATTGGAGGTGAAAGGTATATCCAAGCTGCCAGGCTACTCTAACAACTGGGACGAAAAACGTTACATCTGCTTGAAACTCCTCTAACAGTTGAACAAAAACGTTACATCTGCTTGAAGCTCCTCTAACAGCTGGACGAAAACGTTACATCTGCTTGGAGCTAGTGTAAAAAGTCAATTTTTTCATAACCCCTTCAGTGTATTGTATATTTTGTGATCTCCAGTGTTTAAATCGTACTCACTATCTCGCTTCCACCGGGTCCAGGTCCAGTGAGTTGACGCCGCTCGCGTGGATCCTCTTCACGTCCTGTTCTTTGCTCAGCTCCAGGCTGAAGGTTCGCCGCGTCGTCTCGGCTCGCACGAGCGCCACCGGGTCGAGTGTGCCATTCTCCCGACAACTCAGAAAGTTGAGCATCACAGAACGCGCAATACATCACTAAAGTACCGGCCAAAATGGAGAGAAACGGCCTAAAATCCTAAAGAAAGCAAGACGACATCATTTCCACACGTACAGCGCCATTGCTTGCAAAAACTAAACTAAGAATATAACAACGCTTTTGATTGGCTAAGGCTAAAATTTTGACCAATGGAATCATAGTTAACGGCGATTTTTTGGTTTCAACAACAATCAATATCCCGGATGTAGGAAGTACACTCGGAAGGTTACTGTGATATAAGAACGATGTTCAACAGAATTAGAGCCTTGGTCGGGCCGGCTAAAAAGTTTGTTGGGGTAGATCACCTCGGAAATAAGTACTATGAAATACCGGAACGCACAACCGTATTGGGTAAGTTTTCGGAAGGTGTGGAAAGCCGAAGTTTCTTTCGTTCTTCAGTCGGGACGTGTGGGGAGGGGGGCAAAGTCGTCTGCTAGGGCTTGCAGAGCATTACGCAACAGAACGGATATTCTTGTATAACAGAGCTAATATACCTGTGTAGCGTGTTTAGTCATCGTGTGATTTTGTTGTAAATTAGTCACTAAATAGAAATTTCGTTAAATAAAACTTTTGTGAAAAGACTTCTGTTTGCCTTTCAATCACTTAAGATCAGATCCCAATTATTGACTTTTTTTTTCCTGCAGGAACTAAACGTAAGGGCCGCCGGCTGGCTGAGTCCCCCACAGAGACCATGGACTACCAGCTGGGAGACATACCGCTGGAATGGGAAGGTTAGCCTAAGTTGGTTTATTATTATCTTAATATATCCTAAAAGTTAACTACTCATTGGTCTCCTGATTTGAAAGTTGGTTTTCTGTACACTGTTACTTTAATGCATTTCTTTTGTTTTTCTTCTGTTCTTTCCAGCCTGGATCCGTGGCAGAAGAAAGGATCCTCCAACAGATGCAGAGATCAGGAAGAACGAGAGAATGGCACTGCTGAAGCAACAGAGAGGACAGGAGGTAGAACAGAGGGACCTGGAGAGGCAGCAGCAGGAATATGACGGTGAGTTTGGTTTGGTCCTTTGTAAATCTCTGTGGGTTGTGTGGCGTAACTGCAGTGTTCGACTCTGAACCAAGAGGTCCTGGGTTTGATCATGTCCTGTCACTGATCTTGTGCTGTTTGTGACCAAGCTAACTTCAAGTGTGACACAGATACCTTTTGTTTTCCAGAGGGCCTTGTTGCAAGACCAGCACCTAAAGTACACACAGGTAAGAACTGAGATTTATTTGATATTGAATTTTTCAATCTTTAACGTTACTGTCTGTCATATCAATAATGTTTATTTACTTGCTCATTTTATTTCACCTGTTTGTAATGTGCCATGGAGGAACACTTGAATTCTGTCAATCATGTCAACTCAGCTCAGTGCTCTTCCAGTTAAAGTTTTGACCCTTTTTCACTACCAGGCCATGCTTCCTCCCCATCATATGAGAAGCCAGATACGGAGCAGGAAACCAGCACAGGTGGAACATTTCAACCCTCAGCCTGGGTGCCGGGGAAAAAGTCATGACAGGAGGACATTTTCTGAAGACTACCAGTATTTGGGAAATATCAGGAACACACCTTTTGTTATCCCTCCTTAGTCAGTTTGAAAAAAGTCTGAACCATCCCTGATGAGCTTTTTATACAGTCTCATATAATGTGGTCTGAGGAGGTCAGCACTTGATGTGAATAAGGGAAAATCGCACAATGTCATATAAATGATGTTTCCTGAAGTGAACCAAAAGGTACAAGCATGTAATGGACAGGTATGAGTAGTTGTGTAAATAGTATCATACTAATAATATGTACACAGATACAATAAGGGTAGAATTCTTTTTGTCAGACCAAGGAGATTATAGGAAGTAGAACCACAAAATTGCTTCAGATGTAATAAAAAAAATACAAAAAAGATGTGTGTGTGTGCATGTGTGTGTGTTCATGATATCAGCTCAATGATTCAAGTGGACAAAACTGCTAAAAAAACAGTGACAATTTTTCGATATGTCACAATTGCAAACAAGTTAACACACTTCATTTAACACAAGAGTTGTCATGATTGACGTCTTTATCACTCATCACAAATTAGACAACAAACTGGGAATATCTGCTGTGTTTAAACTTTATCGGGAACAGCTGAGAAGGATGGAATGACATTGGACAATGGAGTGCTCTTAGCAATGATTTTCTCTCAGCATTTTAGTTGATTTGATCACTTTGCTGTTCTATAGGTCACAACAGTATAAACCCTGTGACTTTATCAAAGTCAATGTACACTGAAAACATGTCTCATTGTCAAGTGCAAATACACAAAACTCCACACATGAGGCAGACCTACAGTAACTGTAGAACAAGTTCACTTAAAGTTGTTTGGACCCTGAAGTATCATAATTCTGTATTATTTTCATCAAAATAATCCAGTTAATCAGTAACACATCCATTGTCTTGCCTTTTTGTTGCTGAATGTAGGGTAGGTAACACATGACATTTGCAGTTAGGAAAACATTACATCAATTGATGGCTTAGTAAAAATCATGTACATCAAGACACAAAATTAATGTACACACACACATGTTCTTCTGCCTGCTGCCTATCCCATTATAAGACAATGCAGATTTCGTGTTAAAAAGTCACCAAGCAGCAAAAAGGTTAACTTCTTATTGATTGACAGCTTTCATTTGAAGCTATACTCTACCAATGATGACATCCTTACCAAGGGGTGGAACTAAAATGGTACACTAGACGAGAAATCAAAAAGCACACCCTGCTTACATCCCAATAAATGCTACACAAATAGAAAGGTACCCGGTAACTAGCCTGGTTGCCACACTAGTTAGTAACTATTGAAACAGATTTTAACTATCCAGGATGGTACTAGCATAGTGGCTGACTATCACAAGCAACAGTCCAGAGTTTCACTACAAACTACTGCCACTAGTGTCAGTCCTGTTTCGCCCGTCCCCGTGCCTTGGCGATGTTGGCCTCCCTCTTGGCTTTCCTCTTCTTCTCCTTGTCTCGGGCGTCGATCTGCTGCGCCAGTTTCCATGACAACAGGGCACTGATGAAGAAGAACGGGGAGAGGCACAGCAGGACGTAGTAGATGAACTCCCAGGGGTTCGTCGCCGCCCATTTCAGGATGTCTTCCAGCCACGGCGGGATGTCTGCCATCTTCAGTCTGGGAAAGGAATAGTTTATGTTCAAATTGCAAGTTCATGCACAAGCCTGATTAATTAGTATCTACATCTACATCCATAGGTTACTGAACAATGCCCTCACGGGCTTCTCGTTCAGGTGCAAGTAGTAATTGCACACTGACAAGGACAGTGAGAACAGAAAGTATATATTGAAGAATTTCAAATGAAAAAAAAATTATATCCACATAGACTTAATTTTCATATAATATTAGGTTTATATTCTTAGCATTTGTGTGTGTCACTGTGTGTGTGTGTGGGGGGGGTATAATAAATATCTTGTATACTAGTACAACTTGCAAGCGGTTACTTATCCTATCGTCGAAATAATCGCGAAGTACATCACTAAGGTAACGAACTACATCTAGTAAAGGATGAGATCAGGTTAGTTGACAGAGAATAATGCATGCAGTATGTATCAATCATTTGTGAAAAGTAAACAAAGCCGGATCCGGAGAAACCGGTAACGCGTATAACGCCTGAGACGATCGGTAAAAAAAAAAGCTGAAACCAGAGCCATGCCTTCATCAAGACCACAAATAATCGTGCAGTTACTTACCAAGAAAATACCGCAGCGACTTCCGGGCCTGTGATGTACGAAAACGCTTCAGTATTGAGAAGAGGACGAAGAAAACTTCAGGAAAGTGCAAATTTTCGGTCTAAACACTACAAGGGCGTCGCCATCTTTGCTGTGGGAGAAACCACTTCTGAAAGATCCAGAAATCGTGGAGGTAGGTTCTTTTCAATATGCAGTTTACAAATATTGCCAAAATAAAAATCTTCATCGTTGTATAAAATAGTTTCAGATAAAGGTATCATCAATGAAAAAGTGAAAATCTATAACTGCTTGAATAAAAATTTATGACGAAAGACCCCTATTTCCAGATGGTGTGTTCCTAAACCCGGAAGTGAATTCTCTGAAGCGAAACTGATCAAACCTTGCGATCGGTTGTGCAACGATCGGTTCTTACAACCGGACGCGCAATGGTATTAATATAAGTTCCATACCAATCAGTTGTGAAGCATTTTATGTTCAGGAGAGTCTGCCTGTCGAAGAGCCCAGCGGATTTTGTTCCTAAGGCCTGTTAGTGTCATGGCAACAGCAAGCGACCACAGCGAAGAAGGTATTATAGTTTACGTGTACTTTGTATAGACAACTCTTTGATCCGGCATGGTACATATTGACCTATTATTATAGTGAGACTTGTTTCTGCTCAATATATATATCACTATATATTTTTTTGGCGTAACGCTAACTTTGCTGCTGTTTAATTGAATTGTATTATAAAATTAAACATTAATGTACTTCTTCTGTTTTCAAAAATATAATCCTGTTGTCACTTGATAGGGAAGGAGAGGTTCACCTTCTTCTGGCTGAAGGACTCACCCTTCAGTCAGTTTCACCCGTCATGGTTTGAGGTCGATGATGTCAAGTACTTCTGTGCAGAACAATACATGATGTACCAGAAGGCAGGTATGTGATAGCCCTGTACTCTGTACAAATGTACTACATGGAAGGCCATGTTGATTTGATTATATGGATGACATCCCTGCGCATATGAATTTTCATCCCTTAGTTTTCGACTACAAAGCAGCAGCACGATGAGCAAATATTTGCTATAGATAATTATAATGAAGGCAATTTTTGGGCCAAACTTTTTTTCACACACTTGCATCAGTTTTGGGGTTCCCTGACAATGTCATCCATATAATCAAATCAACATAGCCATACTTAGTTATTTCTAGTTCCAGGAAGTACACTCCATAACACTTTTCCCTTCATAGTTTGGAAATGCTATTTGTCTAAATCTGTACCGTTCTATGAAAATTTAGTAATAGAACAGGGATTCATGTGAAAATACAAGGCTGTCACACCAGGTATTTATTTTTGTTTGTCATCGATGTCAGTACTGTTTGGAGACCATGAAATTGGACAGCAGATTCTAGAGTCTGACGTTCCTCCCCAAATCAAAGCGCTGGGTCGACAGGTGCGCAACTACGATGATGACATCTGGACCACACACTGTCAGAGAGTCGTGAAGGAGGGAAACAGAGCAAAGGTATACTAATAATTAGAAAACTGTTTATTTTGACACACATACTATGACAACAATGAAGATGTTGGTTCACTAATGGATTTTTAAACTCTATATTCAAGCACTTTAAAGCATGAGTAAAGTTTCCATTTCTTTATTTTATTCTCGCATACCTTAATGCATGTTTTAAGATGTGATGGGATTTTGATAGGATAGGATGAGGAAGGATTTTTTGCAGTGGACCAAATCATCACAATTTTTTTCCAGTTCACTCAGAACCCGCTCCTACTAAGGAAGCTGCTGGCTACTAAAGGCACCACACTGGTGGAAGCCAGTCCCAAGGACACGAAATGGGGCATCGGCCTGCATGAGAAGGACCCGAGGGCTTCGGATCGGAGCAAATGGCGGGGACAGAACCTGCTCGGCGCCATTTTGACTGAGCTGAGGGACGAGCTGCTTGTTGAGCGGGCAGGCTGTGCAGACGATGCAACCAGTGGTGAGTTTAAATCTCGGTCACGTGACGGTTAGGAATTCCATCCTGATATAGGCTTCAGTACGGGCAGGAGAAAATTGAGACTTCATTACCTCCATGAAAAATAATGGAGGTATTGTTTTTAGTAGGTCTGTGTGTGTGTGTGTGTTCCCGCATGTCAATGGGCTGTAATGGATATGGTTGGGTTCAGTGCATCAAAGCTGATAAAGTCATTAATCACTTCTACTGCTGGTAGCGCTTGCTGTTTTTCATTACATGACCTCCTTGACAGCTGGTGCTTTTCCCTTGCACTACTAAGAATGGCAGTGCAAAGGGTGATTACAAATGAGCTAGGTTGCTGTTTACTCACAAAGTTGCATTCATGTTAACAGCAAAATATTCTTATTCACTCTCACCTTCAGAAGTGGAACAATTCACCTTCTTCTTCCTCAAGGACTCACCCTTCAGTCAGTTTCACCCAGCCCAGTTCAAGGTCGATGGCGTCGCGTTCAATTGTGCAGAACAGTACATGATGTACCAGAAGGCAGGTATGTAAAAAGGCCTGTCAATCTCCCACAAGTTTTCTGCCAGTATTTTGTCCCAATAGAGAAATAACTAGAAAGGTAACATTTGCAAATCAAATGCATAATGTTTACCTTCACATATAGTCTGCTCTGTTAATTCTTACTCAAACACATTCACATATATATGGTCAGAGACAGGAGTCTAAATCCCTTCTGCTATAAAATTGCAACATGATGTAACCCAACACTAGTTACCATGGTAACAATCTAGTTCAGGTCATTGACCTTTTTAGTTTGGAGGAGAAGAGGAAACGTAGCTAAAACAACATGTTTTCCTTCCGTAAGCAATAAAAACTTGGATCAAGAGTCAGAAATGTAAGGCTCTTACATCTGTTAACGTTGTTTCGTGTTTTTCAGAATTGTTTGATGACCACGAAATCGGGCAGCAGATTTTGGAATGTGACGTTCCGCCCCAAATCAAAGCGCTGGGTCGCCAGGTGCGCAACTACAATGATGAAGTCTGGAATGCACACTGTCAGAGAGTTGTGAAGGAGGGAAACAGAGCAAAGGTACATATATGTTGATAACATTTATTTTACGTTGCCATTTTATGCATGATTTTTCCTCACTTTTTCCCCATGTGGAAAATGCAAATGATACGTTGTTCAATATGAGCGATTGCCATAATCTGTAACATTTTCTGTATAATTTTCTTTTGTTGTGACCTGTACTTAACCCAGACGGTATATGCTTACAATAGAGGTCTTGATGCATTCATCCATATAACATTACACCTTTCCATGGGGTTGGCGGAAAAACCTGTCCAGTCTGGGAGGTGGAAAAACCTGTCCAGTCTGAATAAAGGGTCTGCATGGGGTTCCTGGCAATGCTTTTGATGCTAAATTCAGCTGGATTGGCAACATTTATCCCCCTTATAATTATATTTCCATGCAGTTCACACAGAATCCGCATCTACGGGAGGCACTGCTGGCGACAAAAGGTACCACCCTGGTGGAGGCCAGCCCCAGGGACAGAAAGTGGGGCATCGGGCTGTCTGCAAAGAACGTGAAGGCACATAACCGGGCGACCTGGCGGGGACAGAACCTGCTGGGAGCCATCCTGACAGAGCTGAGGGACGAGCTGATCGCTGAGGGGTCAGGGAGCTCTGAGGAGTCCAACAGTGATGACCAGACTTGAACACACCAAGTTATTGCTGTTATTTGTTATCTGGCATCCAGTGAAATTTCAGGGCGGCAAAAACAAATGCTGGATGAGGAAATGCTGGATGATATCAACATTTACTGCCATTTCATAGCACAACCTGAAGTGTATGAAATAGCCTAAGAAAAAGTTATGTGAGGTGCCTCTTTATCTTTTCGGTACAGCCCATAGCTAGAACCAGCCTACTATACAAAACAGGCGAACATTTTACATCAGCAACATCGCATTTTTTTGCTTAAAAAAAAAAATTAGTATCAGGACCAGAAAATTGACTTTGAAAATCCAGTTTTGCCACCCAGAAATTGCATTAAATGCCTTTAAAGGAATGAATACCTTTTTACAAAAACACAACATATTGGTAGTCTGTAGCTTGTTTTGGCATCATCTTTTACTTACTATACAAATTCTTGAAACCTCTAACATTAAAACTTTGTCTGTGGTAAGTGTAACAGTTGTTTGTCTAAAATCACATAATTTACATTGCCATTAGTAAGGATTGCATTTGTTGTAATCATTCCATACTTCTCCAATACATGTACAATAGAGTGATTTATCAAATTGAATTATTAAATCCTATTGCACACTAAAACCAAGTTAGCTGCTCTAACTCTTTGTCTACATGATCACGATTGTATGAATTAAAAGACAGTATATACATCTTATAAATCAGATCCTTTCCTATATTGAAAGCACTCAATCCTTGAATCCTGCAAAGGTGTGTGCAGACTAACATTGTAAGTGCATACAATGATTATTTCACTTTTATCTAAAAAAAATACATTATAAGTATTAAGTATATACATCAGTATATAAAATTGATCTAACTTTTTGAGTACTTAATGCTTTCTTGTACTTTAAAATGCCTGTTCATGTAAATATTTGGGTAATCTTAAATGTTAATTGTTACTGATATAAAGACAATTTACAGATTACTTGTATATAAAGACTTAGTGATGCATATATATATATATAAGATTCTCCTGTCCATTATGCAGGAATTTTGCATAGAATGATGGGTCATTAAAAATCTTCTCCAAAGTTTTTCAATCTTCAGTGATTTCCAGTTGCCAGTGTTGTCTAGCATCTGCCAGGCTTCGGGAAGCGGCTGAAATGCCAGGGGAGTTGGTCTGCGTTAGAGAACAGTTTGCCGCTCCCATTAGGATGGAACAACTCCCCTGGCAGTTCATCTATTTGGCCAATTTCTACTCTTTCACGCTGTGCTCCCAATGCTTGGTTGAGGCTTCAGGTGTTGTCCAGTATAGATGCTTGTGTAGCTGTAAATACCTGTCCGCTTCAGCGGAAGTTGGCGTAGTGGTCAAAACTGTCCAGGTACTCCACAACAGCCTGGTAACAGAACTGGTACTGGTCCTGTGAAGTAAGACATGTAACAGATGTGAAAAACATATTACTTACTGACGATTGTCATCTGAAACCCCACACTATTTTCAACGGCTTGTTTGGTGCCCCATCTTAAAATTTCCTTCTTCAGTGCTTCTAAACTGTAAACCCAGTACTGACCAGTGTCTGCACCATATGAGGCCGCTGCAGCCGGAGTGCCTTCACCACTTGGAACACGTCACAGACTCCCTCTGCTTTCACCCGCTCCAGTACTGTGCTGATGGCACAGAACGCCCCCGTGCGGCCGGCTCCAGAACTGCAACAGAAAGATACATTAAATAGTAGTACATTTAAGTGGACTACGAATTCTCCTTTCTTTTTCTGAAAAATATGTTTAAAATACCTAATGGTGGCATTGTCATTGTGCAAACTCGCTATATTTCTGACCAAGAATTTTTTCAACCTCCTTCTTTTGACATATAAAGTATGACAGTTCAAATATACACTATCATACATGTACCTGCAGTGCACGGTGATTGGTCCGTTCCCAGAGTGCTGCTGCTGCTTCTGAACCTGACCAATCAGATCGATCATCCCAGCAGCACTGTCAGGAATACCGACCTCCGGCCAACCGTGGAAGTGGAACTGTTGGACTGTCCGGGTTGTACCATCCTAAGAGAGGGGGAGAAATGAAATCTTACAATACATGTAGTCTTCTCTTCTTGGTTTGGCTCCGTTTCCGAAGATGTGTACATGTAGTATTACCAAAGAACACATCCACAGTGGTATGAAATTCAATTAAAATAAAGCAAAATGGCAAAGTTACACCAATTGGTAAATTGTTTAGTAAACTGCTGGTAAAATGTTGCTTGTAGTCTTCTTTGGAAAGAAAGAATGGTGATTAGACAAGACCCCAAACAAGATTTCCAGATGTATTATTAGATGTAGCGAGCGACAAAGTTGAAGAAGAACAAACACTCCTGCATCTATAAGACCTGAAAAGTTCTCAGATTGTTACAGTTGTGTATTTCTAACAAAATAATTAAAAGAGATAGAGGAGGCTAGAACTATGATTAAAGTTTAACATATCAAAGGTAAACAGACAGTGCTTTACAAAAAAAAACTGCTTAGTTGACAATGTTCAGGCCAATAGCCAACAGCAAGTTCTACTTGTTGAAAGGACACAGTCATACCTTATGGCTGGAGACTCCAAATGTACGCAATGTGTACTCAGGGAAGCCTGTCTCCTCCTGCAGAGATACAGTCAGGTCTCCATAGGACTGCAGTCCCTCTTCAGGCCAGTACATGGCGCACTTGCACTGTGCGGGGCATGGAAACACTAGATGTTAACCTGGAACCTGCATGTATGAGCCATCACTAGCTTTTTTCAGCTTTCATCTGCTGAAATTTTTACTGCACTTAATACTTAAGTTACTGATTTCTCAGTACTTATGAAAAGAGTATAACATTTGTACATTGGAATGGAACACAGCACTACCAGTGGACAAGCACCCTATAATATACTATATAAGCTACTGTAGTGGCTCTGTGCATTGGAAATGGAGATGGGCATTGCCCCTATTCACAGAAAAGTGTGGGAAAGATGTTAAAAAATACTCATATATGTAGAGATATCGGCGTTGCCATAAATAATAGCCAAGCAAGATGTTAATTCATTCAATTGCTCTGGTTCAATCACTCACTCACTATCCAGGATTTCATTATTCTGATGCTGTTATTTCATTAAAATTTGACAGCTACACTGTAAGTGTACCTGACTCTTCTCCCACAGCTGTGTGATCATGACGATCGAGCAGGAGTTCCACTCCCACACCATCCTCCAGAAGTCCTCCACAGTCCGGTCCAGCGGGCCCTGGGTAGCGATGTACGCGTCCTTCTGACGGTAACCCTGAAAACAAGGAAGTTAACAAAAAAGTTTAAAGTCAAAGTCATTCCTGCACCAAGCGGCACCCATCTCCCTTCAATAGCCCTTGGGCAACACAGTTGCACAATCACTACAGCAGAGGGCTGCTGAAGTCCAAATGCTGAGTGCTAAGCAGAGATCAAAGCAGTATGATCAAAGTCTTTGGGGATCGAACTCATGACCCACTTGGCCATTGCTCCGGGGCAAACAAAATTCAGAGGACTGAAAAATCTTAAAGCAGACTGTGAAAAACTTGTCTCATTACTTAGGAAGGATTCAATTTACATGTAAGTTCAAGCATATGCATGTACAACATCAAATCCACTCACGTCAATGAAGGAAGCGTTGATGTAGTCTGCTCCCTTCACACCTATCCTGTGCTGTAGGATCACCCGGGAAGTGTCATCTGGAAAGTAAGAGTCATAGTGGGTTAAAAGGCGTTAAAACATTTGTGGTATTGGGGTTGACCTTAACTTTAATTTGCGAAAAAAGACAATGGTGGAAGCAATCTGTGTAGGTGAGGCCTTTAGCCCAACTGGTACAAGAACGTTTTATTTTGCCACATACATGTAGTTTACAAACTGAAGACATTATTATACATGCTAATTGGTAACAAAAATACCAAACACTTACAGGGTAAGACCTGGAGCAACCTGTTTTTAGACACGTTCTCTGGAAGATTTCCTGACCGCATATTCGCTTTATCTATAGGGATGCGAATCAGTTTCTGAAAATAAAAAAAGACATGCAAGGAAATATGTTGAGGATCTAGAGACAATCAACAGTTACTCAAAAACATGGGCATCAAAAATAAACACTAGATAGCCAATGACAAATCTCTTTCTTTGTATCAAGATATCACAGTTCACAAGTTACCATGATCATAATAATAATAAGTTAAAGCAAAAAAAAAACATGCTCCAAAGATACAGTAGAAAGCAAGTCTCAGTGCACACAAGACTTCAGCAAATGGTAAGTAAACATGAAGTACTATGATCTAATATATATAGCACAGTGACTATAATAAAAAAAGTCATGTACTTGCTTATATTCTGATAACTTGTTATTATAGCAGACTGACAGTCAACACGTGAAAAAAAGTCTAACAATGTGTACCTGAAACTCTGTCTCCATCCCCGTTTTGGCCGTCTCGGGACACACCTTTCTCAGGTTCTGCATGTAGCGGTGGATGTTGGACACTTCAGTCTCCGTGTCTCCGTACAGGTGCTGCTCCAACAGGGCTTTGAAGATGAACACGTACTGAGCCTACAGGGATAGAGACACACTGAAATGACTTTAAGCACACTGTGTTTAACTTAGTGTTGTTTCTATGGAGCCAATTCTGACAGGAAAGGCATGGTGTTGAGCATTGACTCAACCACTGGTCTTTAGTTACGGAGGCTCGCAAAGCAATTCTTAAGTTTAAAAAAAACAACTATCATTAGAATATAAATCCATAGTAAAAAGTTCCATAATTCTGTTCCTTTTACAATGCAGAGCAATTATAGACTGAGAATCATTCACTGCCTTTTTCTTGTTCTTCTTATAATTTCACTGCACAAAATCAAATCTTCAAGCACGGTTCTTAAGATAATAATTGCATAGTACTACGGAAGAAATGAAACCTTTGCACAATGCTTTACGGTGTGATTTGAGAAATTCAAAAATAATGGATTTTGTGTTTGCTTAGTAGTAGAAAAGTAGTGGAAAGATCTCTTTACCGCTGTCTGCACCATGTTACTCCTGTTCTGCCGCATCTGTGACACAAACCCGAACACGTCCACCTTCCCCTCTTCTTTAATCATGTCCAACATGGCGTCTGCGGTGATGAAGGTACCGGTTCGACCCACTCCAGCACTGTGCAAAAACAAACACGTTCATTTGGTGTTGTACAGAATTTGAGATACAGCATTGCTCACTTGTAACCCTCTTGTTTTGCCTAAATTCCTAGGGACACAATAAGTGGTACCTGCCATTGGATTCGAACCCAGAACCTTCAGATTCTGAGTCAACAACCATATTACCACAAGACAACCTTGCCACCTTCTGCTGTAACTCAACACTCAGTACTACATGACTGTACATCTCTCCTACAAAACTGAGCACAGTACTGTTGACTTGACACGTTGTAATAGGTTCTCTATGCTGTTTTAACTGACGTATAGCAATTTTACGAACCTGCAGTGGACGACGATTGGCCTACAGTCAGGTGGAAGCGCTGACATGACAGTTTTTCGGAACTTGAGCAATCCCATGGGGCTCCTGGGCAGGCCGAAGTCAGGCCAGCTGGTGAAGTGGAAGTGAGTGACCTTACGTGACTTCATCTCACCCTGCAAGAAATAATGTAGGAGTGTCAAGTTAGCTTCAGTTGTAGCAATGTATATTGTTTTGTCATAGCTGCATTGCAGGTCTTACACACTTACACATGTAACTTAAAGGCATACAGTGTAATGTTTGGGTGGCAAACCTAGTCTTTCAAAGTCAATTTTCTTTTAGTACATTAAAGTTGAATCAATTGACATCTGTGAGGCAAAATGCCAAAAAAAAAAAAAATGCTGACAGAAAATGGTTGCTTGTTTTGTATCACAGGCTGGTTCTAGCTATTTATGGGCGGTACCCAAAAAATAAAGTGCCACCTCACAAGCATAGCTTGTTTGGGGGCTATTTCAAATGATTCAAGTTTGTTTTGCCATTCATGTATGTCTGATCATATCCATACATTGTACCTTTCCTATCAGAAGCACACGTGTGACATAGTCCACCATTGGCACAGTTTCAGCTAACGTCACAGTTATACCACCATCCTCATAGTCAGCAGCATACAGCTTCTCCCCACTGTCAGGCCAATACTGGCTGCACTTTTTCTGAAAAGAAATGTTAATTCATAAATCACACTGACTACTTATCAAGTCCGATATTGTTTCTAAGAGGTATACATGGGATAAATACAAACATACATTGATTGTCAAATGGCATGAACAGTGTGGTTTTGAAATATCCCTTTGCATTTCAGTCCTTAAAAAGGACATCAATGTAACTAGTTAAAGATAGAAAAAAAACTCCAAGGTTTAAAGAATAGTATAATACAGTAATAAACACCTTTTGATTCTCCTGAAGGTTGGTTACCATGACGATTGCAGTAGAACCTGTCTCCCAGATCATCCTCCAGAAGTCATCTATAGTGTTGTCCATAGGACCTGAAGAGATGACATTCAGTCATAGCTATTATTATTACAACACAATGTTGTAATTTGACATGCCAAATAATTTAATCCATTTTGCTACACTCAGTTTGACAATATGGCATGACATTAGTTGTGAATTGTGAAACTAAATCTAAGCTACATACCTTGTGCCGCTATGTATTTTCTCTCTTCTTTGTAGCCCTAAATATTGAATGAAAAACAATATCACAAAAGGCAAACATTGATCACAGTAAAGAACAGAACACAAGAGATAGTTTGTTTCCAGAATTTCCATCTGCAGTGTCTCTTTCAGATTGCACTTGTCTACTTTCATTATCGACATAAAAGCAAATAAAATGACAAAAACAACAACAGTGGGAAAACTTACATCAATGTATGACGCATGAATGTAGCCAGATCCAGGCACACCTTCAATTGGAGTCAGCGTCACTAGACCATTGTCATCTGTCATAGACAAGACTTTTAGATTAGAAAGCAAAGACAAGAAAACTTTTGACAACATGTTAAGTGAATGATGTATATTGCAATGCTATGAACAAACATATATTTGTGCAAAGTGTTCCACTCACATGCAATGATGTTTTTGAACCTGTTCCTGGAGGCATTTTCCTGGTTATAATATGCCTCTGCGTGTTCTCTTCCAAATGGTGCTGGCAGCGACTGTCATAAAACAATGTAATATGTTATGCATGATCAACCAAGGATTGAGGTGTTCAAGATTTCATTCTTTTCTAGAACTATCAGAGTGGAACTCGCTGTCACCAAGTACAGTAGGGGCATTGTAGATAGTGTATACATGTATTTCAATTATTGGATGACTTGTAAGGCATTTAAAAGAATCAGAGGTAAGAAATCCTAACCTTGTATTCCTGTGTGAAGAGTTGATCGTCATTAGCATGCCGAAGATTGAATTCTCTCTCCAGTTTCTCAATGGGGATCGGCTGTCGGAAGTCTAGTGTTTTCTTGGAACCTGGAAGAAGTATAAAATAAATGGATCATTAACATAAGCATTCTTTTGCCATTTTGCAACTTCAGTATTTTTTTAATCTTGCATGCTTCTTACTTTGTTGCTAATTGCAGCACTACCATGATGGTGTAAGGTGGTTTAAAGGTCACTTCTTCACATTACAAACATAATGGTTCACTTTGTACAGGATAGTTAGGACTCCCAACTCACTGAATTTTCTTCGCTTCATACTCAGTAGTGGCTTGGGTTTGGGAACAGGTGCTTCGTCGTCCAGAGTAGCAGGTCCTACAGCTCCTCCAAGCTCCTCTTCCCCAGCGTGCCATCTTGGGGGGAGGGGGGGAGGAACCAGGTCATCTTCCTTGGCAGCCTGGTGTCTCCTACACAGTGTTATATGAAAAGAAAGTAGGTACATGTAAACCTGGTAAAACGATTCATACTGAAACACTCAGGGTGAGTAGAAACACGAAAACCCCTGGCTCTCAGGACACCAGGGAATACCCTATATGTTTATACAATTAGTGATTTTACAAATAAAAGAACTGCGTCAATGAAGACATACAGTGAACCTGAAATACTGAGGAACATCACAATGCCACCTGTTGGTAGGTAAGTAAAACTTTACGATACCTGTACAAGACCAGGGCCACCGCTGCTGCAGAGATGACTGCTACAACTGCCAGTATCCCTCCTACAATCCCTCCAACTGAAGAACCTTGATCTGGATTACCTTTGTAATCAAGGACAATGCAAGGTATTTTTCAATGATGTACAACAATGATTTTTAATACATTGCACACAAAGTTAACATGGCACAAGTAACTCATCATAAATGCAAAATGATGAAAATTGGTGGCAATAATCAACTGCATGATATGATTTCATATATTACGTACCTGATATACTTGATGTGGTGACGGGAGTTATGTATGCAGATGACTTCTGTGCCTGAGGGAAATAAGTTGGAGTGTCTTTACAACAAGGAACATGTATCATAATGATTGAACAACTAAAGTGACAAGTACAACTAAAACTGTATGTTGTTCCCACAATGTTTTATGAGTCAATGAAACAATCATTATGTAATTCCTCTCTCCTTGGTGCTGAAAAGACAATCAGTTATAGTGTAGTGACATCGGAAATATCAAATTCTACATACAGGATGTTATTGTATATACCTAATATGCAGGTATGACCAACTTGCAGATAATTACTTAAACTGTACCTGTGAGGCTGCTCTTTTCCGCCTGTTCCCACCGCTGACATAAGCCCTGACAGTAGCAGTATAAGCAGACCCTGGTGACAGTTGTCTGTTGTCTGGCTGTGGAGCTCCTTCTACCTCCTCAAACTGACAACACGGGTCTGTACAACTCTCTCCACTTCCTATTGTGATGTCACCACTGACGTAGTTGTTTCTATTTGTTAATTTAAAAGAAGTTGGTTGTTAGCATGCAATATCAGATTGAATGTCAGATCTATGATTAGCGTTGGCTACTGTTGGGCTAGGTCTACTACTATTCAACTACACCAGGCAAATGTTTCAAAAATGCTTCAAACATTCAGGAGTGGACTGTGGGGAATGGCTGGTGGTTGGTTGATGTTTGGAGTAGTTTCGGGCATGGTTTTCAGTCAAATTTGACTCAAATTTAACTCAAGTTTGATTTGATTTGCAGAGAAAGGTAGGGGTGGTATAAATCTGGTCAGACTGCTCCCCGTCAGCTGGTGTTTGGGGGAAGGTTCTGAATGTGTGACAGGTGCTGAAAAGCTGTCATAAAAATGTTACAAAGCAAAATAAAATCACAATGCAAATCTTGCAATCACATTTTTACTCACCCGGAGTACGCCAGAGCAATGTAAGGAGTAGTTCTTCCCAGCAGCGGTGCATCTGGAGTCAGGATGACGTCAGGACCTCCCATCCTGGTACTCAGCTGCTGAAGACTTTCTCCACTCTCCATGGGCACTACGATGACGTGGTAGCAACTGGTGGATACATGTAAAGTTTACAATGAAGTTTGATGAGAAAAAATGTTTCAGCACTGAACTTGAAGACGTGGGAGAGAGAAGCTGAAAAAAATAATGGCTGTTAACTAAAATAATCAGTCTGCCATAATTTAACCTGACTAATCACTTTACAATGTATATATATTTATATGTACATTTTGCTCCCAATTCTGGTGAGTAATAAATACCTTATGGGTCCGTTTCGACTGTTGATGTCTGGAAGTGTCATAGTGAATGTTGTTGCCGAGGCAGAGGGGTCCAGGGTGTTCACGACTGGAATGGATGCTGGTGGCTCTGAAACACAGATGAAATGGACGTGTGGTGAGTTGATCACATCAAGAATAAGGGTTTTTTTCTCATGATCAAAGGAGTTGGGAGTAGATGAGAAATGTTACATTAAACCAGCCTGAAAGCTGGTATGCTACACCAAAGGATGAGCTTCCCGGTTTACAAATTTTGATTCAGATGAGATAAGCGTCTGTGTGGTGTAGTGGATAAGAGCATCTGACTGTCAAGCAAGGGGACCCAGGTTCAATCCCCAGGGACCCAGACATGTCCAGACACCTAGACAATGTGCCCTTGGGAAAGGCACTTAACACATATTTCCCACCTCAGTTGGAGGGATCCTGGGCCCTACTGGGGTTTGGATTGGCGTTAGGAAGGGCATCCATCCGTAAAAAATCTTGCTTCAAAAAAGACCTGACTTGCACTTGATGCAAGCACCTCTAACCCCCAGTTGAGGGGAAAAATAATGTCTATAATAAAAAATCAAAAGGGTAAAAAAATAAGGTACACGTATGCTATTGATATGTATTCTATCAGTTACCCACCAACACGTTCTACCCTACATGTTCTCTCCTCACTGCTGGCCCCTGCTGCACAAGTCTTGGCCCTGACAGTAACGTGGATCAAGGAGTTTGGAGGGAAGACATCCAGCGATGACGTCCATGTCAGATTCTGTACATCTGTGGAACCCACTGATTCAGCTGCACCAACTGAGACTGATGCAGAATTCAGCTGTGTTGCTGTCGTTGTCACCTGTATTCAAAATGTAAAATATGCAAAGTTTAATGGAATCAACTGAGAATTTATACCAGAAAAGGATTTGCATGTATTGTGGCCCCCACACTTTACTTTATACCTTAGAAATAAAGACCAAATGTTCCTTACCAAGTATCCAGTAATGTCTCCTGTTGATATTGATGGAGCAGTCCAGTCTATCCCACACAGTCCATCCTGGGTATGTGAAGTAATAGATGGTGCAGACGGACCTGCAACAGAAATTTGGTTCAGTTTGATTCATACCTGTCCACGGGTTTCTGTAATTATGATAGAAAACCAGCATTTAAAAATTGAAGGATTTGAAGCATCCCTGGAATTTAGAAGACACTTTGTAGACTATTGTCTATTATGTAAATAGTCATATTGAAGTGGTGCAACAGAATAATGGAGAGACTAAAATAACTACTTACACCCATCACTTGATCTTGCCTGAGCAGGATCACTGTCAGCTCCCCTGTACACATCATTGAAGGCTGAAACCTATATGAGAAATAAACATTAAATTGCTCCTTCTTGCCTCATTTTAATGTGGTATGATAACGTCAGCTTGAAATATAATACCGTGCAAGATATCTCGAATAAAGCATTGCCATTGTCCCATTTTATCTAACACATACCGTAATGGAATAATTCTGAACAGGTTGAAGGTCTCCAACATCGTTCCCAGAAATCACATACTCCAGCTGGTTGTTCTGAAGAGCCGTGGATGTGTTTGTAACATAGATGACCTGGTTGTCATAGTACAGTTTCAACGTGTAACCCTTCAGTTCTCCGTTGACCCTCTGCGACCGTGCCCACCTGACTCGTAGCATGATGGTTTTGTTCTGGCCTGATGTGTCACAGTTACAGCTGTTCACATCAGCAAACTGCACAGACAAGGGTCTGGTGGGATCTGCAACAGTCATGCAAAGAGATGAGCGACCTTTAACATGCCTCCATGCTACCAAACCCAATTTAGTGCCAAAAGGCTACATGAGATTTTGAATACGCAGTTGGTTAAAGACTAACCCAAAGGGATCAACCCTTAGAGCTGATATCTGAAATGCAATGTTGCTGACAGAAAATAGTTGCTTGTTTCACATCGTAGGCTGAAGTTCTAACTAATCATTCATTCAATTTCTGTATCTGTATCTGTATCGATATAGCAGGTATAACTGCCCTTTTGCGTAACACACCAGCTTCGCAGGCACGCGGTGTGGCGGCAGCTAGCTATATCACACCGAACGACTTGTTACACTCAATCTTTGCACATTTGATTGCAAGAGTTGTTTAAAGCTTTCTAGTGATGATGCCCCTACTGTGCTTGGTGGCAATTTGGTGATACCAAATATAAAGGGACTCTTCACACAGTTTTTTTAGGATATTTCAAATAATTCAAGTATGAAATGATGATAAAAATGTATGTGCTAGAAAATGGCAGTAAATGTCAATATTAGACAGATTTCCTCATCAAGAATATTCTTTTGTTTTGCTGCCCTGAAATTGCATTGGATGCCTCTCACAAAGAATGTTACATTACTGGTTACTTCTTCAAGAAGGACTTACAAAACTCTGCCGTCCTGGTGGTGACACAGTTGCTGTAGTTCCCTGATCCTCCACTGGTGTGTCCACGGACTCGGAAGGTGTACACGGTGTAGGGGGTCAGGTTTGGGACGACATACGATGTGACACTGCCGGATGAGTTCACCGTCTGTGTGAGCTGAGCTTCTGTACAGTCTGCAGTAGGACCATACTGGATGGTGTAGCCTGTTATCACTCCAGCTTGAGACGGAGGCTGCCATGTAATGCTGACTGACTCATGAGTGATGGCTGTCTGTTGTAGACCAAGTGGGGGTCCTGGAGCTGTTATGCATATAAAACAAATGATTTTCATAACGAAAATGATAAAGAATGCACTTTTTAAAGGCCTACCTTAGTTTATGAGTTCATAATTACTGTACATTTGCCTCCTTAGCAAACAAATGAGGCAAATTCTACAATCTTCAAGTAATCAATGACCACTTCAAGTATCCTCACCAAGGCTAGGCTCCTATACTATTTGACTACCCTCTTAAGATTGATGGCCAAGAGGATGGTTTAAGACAACTCTGCTTGTAATGCAAAGGTATGCAAATGTAAAAACAACTCACGTGCATCCAGTGTGGTACCAGCCCCCAAAGCAGGATCGCTCCATCCTATGGAGTTTCTAACCCTGACTTTGACTGTGTACTGAGTAGAGGGAGACAGGCTGTCCAGTGTGTATTGTGATCCTGTGGGTTCTCCTCCTGCTCCGGAGGACTGGTGTGTAATAATGACCGCCTCACTCCACGGCTCATCCAAACTCCGCCTGTAGCTCACCCCTGATTGGTCGACGTGTAGGTTACCGGTCACTCCCACCGTCCAGGATACATGGAGGGCAGTGGAGGTCAGAGGTGTTACCTGCACCGAGATGTCGTCTGGTCGCTCTGAATGGAAACAATTAGAATGTGTGCATATTAGTGATTACATTATGTAGCAAGTGGCATGGAGGGGCTGGTCACCATTAACTGTTGGGACAGTCCTGACAATGTTATGAACATTGACTTTTGATTGAAGGACATCTGGATGTTGTAAGTCTATGATAGCCCAAGTGTTCAAGTATTTTCTCAGTAACCAAGATTATGACACTCGAGTGTAAGAATGCTCTGACATATTTACGATGTACCTCCCTGTTAAGGGAAGACAGTTACATGTGTACCTTGTACATGTACGATCAAATAGATTTTCACTGTTTTGAGAGACAGTTACCTTGTATGATCAAACTCCCTGTTTGGAAAGAAAGTTACCTTGTACGGTCAAACTTGCTGTTTCTGATGAGTCAGTGCCTGCACTGTTTGTTCCCCTACACGTGTACTGTCCATTGTCCTCCCGCTTCACTCCACTGATGGTCAGTGTACTGGTCACTGTGTTCTGGACTTCATCTGACATTTCTCCTATACTGAAACGTCCACCAGGTGTTACCTCCGTACCGCCTTTATACCAGGTGATGCTGGGTGCTGGGTCACCACGGATGACACAGGTGAATGCGGCTGATTGGTCCAAGGTTCTGGTCTGATCCTGTGGTTGCTGTGTTACTGCAGGTGGCACTGAAACTGCAAATTTTACACGTATTATACTCTGTGCATGCAACAAAGTCATTCGTGTTACCGGTATTTGAATGTAACCTGTAAGTTGAATTGAAACTTTCCTTCCTAACCTTTCCTTCATCATGAAGCAGCCCACGATCTAACAGATTATTCTGGCATGACTGATATGAGACAAAGGTTTGCAAGACCTTTGCTGGGTGACTTGAAGTGAATCACCAACTCCAGACAGTAGGATTGGGGTCTGGCTCTCCCTAAACACAAGACCTCAATTTAACATCCTATCTGTGGGACATCCCTAACCAAAGATACTCATGAGGTCAACCTGAGTGAAGTGAGGAAAGTTGTGTAAAGTGCCTTTCCCAAGGGCAAAAGATCATTGGCATTGGGCAGGATTTGAACCTGGGACCTCTTGGCTCTGAGTCAAACACTGCATTAAGCCACACAATCCCACAGGATCCATAAACTTGAATACACATTACCTTCACACATCGTGCCAGAACCGTGGTACCCTGGATTGCAGGTGCAGCTGAAGGAACCAGGTGAGTTGGTACAGGTGGCATGTTGGTCACAGTTGTGTGCACCTGTGCTGCATTCATTGACATCTAGCAAAAACAGACAAACAAATGAGTAGAGGAAAACAGAGTGCTTCTTATAGCCTTTTACATATTATCAAAAGGCTAAAATCATGTTGCGTTGACTTACATACATATACTGTAACACTGATATTATAGCTATTGAGGACAAATACATCTTATCTTTCTTTTTGCAAACATATTGCCATACTAATTACAAGGCCATACCTGTTTCACATGTATCCCCAGTCCAACCACCAGTACATGCGCAGGAGAAACTGATGTATCCAATATGGGTGCAAATGCCGCTATTTTGACAAGGGCCATCGTAGCATGGATCTAAACAGCAAGAAACAAATAAATTACAGAATAAATGCATTATGCATGACCACTACTTTATGATATGACACGTTATCATAATAATAAATTAGCTAGTAGTACATACTTTGCCCCAGATCTTTTGTAAACAGTTTGGGCCAAAATATGAGCATTTTTTAGTTTATTCACAATCTGAATCTATTTTTTTGCACATCAGAAAAAATGAAGCAGACAAGAACCAAGTGATTAAATTGGTGTGGCCTTACATGCATGTTGTACTCACCTTTCCTATGGTAGTAATCATTGTTGTTGTTTGTTCCTAAGGCTGAAGGTTGTGTTTCCATGCTGTCAGTGCTGAGAACACACAAACTTCTGCTCCTGTCATAGTCAAAAGACCTGCAGGTCCCGGCTGGTACAGATGACGTCCCCTGTAGACATCTGAGCGCGCATTCGCCAGCAGTGAGGCTGCCAATAGCCTGGTTGTTATACCCACTCAGAGCCTTGTTGTCGTGCTTCTCAAACATGCTTCCCTCTGAAATATTGATAAAGTTTTATTAGCTGTTCTGTGCTGATGCAAGTTTATATTATAATAAGAACACTAAACTTGATGATCCTACTAATATTTCAGACTGATACAAAAACCAAAAGTTCTGTTGCAGTACCAAGGTCAGCCACATGGAGGCCCAAATTTGACCTTGACTTGTGTCTTTCTAAGACCTAACCACCTTCCCACATACCAAATATCATCATAATCCACACAGGCCTTCTTAAGTTATGCTGACCACATGTTTGCAGAAACACAGAGTCTGACACACACACACACACAGGTGGAAAGCAATAATTTATACTACCGTTAGTACTACATTTTAATGTACTAGTAGATAATAAAATAATGCATTATTATAAGCACATGTGTGAGAGAGAATGTCATACCTTTCCTGTGGTAGTAGTCAAATCGCGACCGTGGGTTACTGGTAGCTACAGTTGCTCCAGGTGTGTACATGTTTGCTGTACTCAGGATACAGGCCCCATTGCCATTCGTGTCATAATCAAATGACAGGCACGTTCCAAGTGGAACGTTAGAAGTTCCCACTAAACACCGTGTAGCGCACTCCTCCTGGGTAATTCCTGGGATCCGTTCAGTATTGTGGCCGTCCAACGCTTTCTCATCGTAAAAGTCAAACAGTGACAGCGATGTGTCTGCTTCTGAAACACACCAGAAGGAATACACATTACAAAAGTTTATACGTGTAGTTCTGATCTGTGCTAATTTACAACGTTTAACATCAATTGGCTCTGCGATCTGTATTTGTATGTGATTGTTGTACTGTGCTGTGTAATACAGGGCCCCGTTGAAAAGCAGTGCCATCACTGAATTGGGTTACCCTGTATAAAAATGACAGAAATAAATAAATAAATATCTGTATTTGTATAGCCAGTATAACCGCCCCTTGGCGTAACACATGATTGTACACAGCTTTGGTTGTTGTTGGATACTCGGATTCGGCTTTCGTGAAACCAAAGGAAACAACAGCAGCAAACAACAAAGACAATAAAACATACCTGCTGGGATGATCAGCACACACAGTAGCAGTCCCCAAAGGTGGCAGGGATGATTTGGAAGGAAATGGTGACGGCCTCTCATTGTGGTCACCTGAGCTCCCAAATTGTCATTTACTCTCAGCCTATGGACATAAACATGTACAATCTGTAATTACTGTATCATCAAATCCACAAGAAGGGAATTAATTAGTGTTAGTTATCGGTTAAAAAAACAATTGCCATGACAGCCAGATTTTATAAGACAAAACAGTGTGACCACCTGTGACTTGATTTATATGCAATTAACAGAAGTTTTATCAAGCAAACATCACGAGAACTCATGACAATAGTGGTGCCTTCCTATAGTGTTAGAGTCGTCTTTCTATTAATGTCACTGCAAATATCCTAAAGCCCCCTAGACAGACACCAACAAAGCTTGTTGACTCTGCAGTCCCACAGGATTAACCAGAAATATTTGTCTGACCTGTTTCTTTTTACCTGGAGGCAAACATGTCCTTCCTTCCTGTGGGAGGATACAGGTGACTCACATAACAACAAACAGTCTGGATCAACTGTCACCAGCACATCAGTAAAACGTACTGCACCTATGCGTAACCCAAATTTTGGGGGGCTTTTTCTAAATATGACATCCTGCTGACAATTTATGCTATGGTCACCCTTGTGAAACCACAATGACCGTCTATGTTTCATCACAGAAAACTCACTCATAAAGCATTAGAAACTGTACAAGGTACTGAATCTAAGCATTATAAATTAGTACAAAAAACCTAAGGATTGATTGGGTACTTAATTTCATTATACGTTTCCATAACATTACAAACTGCCCAATGCCCGTCGGGGACTGACAACATCCTCAGCAGGATTTACCCATACCCCGTGAAGGTTTTTCCGGAGTTCTACTTAAGGCTTTTTGATCATTGTTAAGAAAAACTACTGGGGTGGAATGGTCAAAGCCTTTAATTCATTGGTTGCGTGAGACGCTTTGTGTCAAGGCCTCATTAGTAGTAGGTGCTTATTTAAAAACTCATACAAATGAGCACATCACTTTTGGAATCCACTATTTCACGCTTGGTTACGACAAGTGTAAACAGACTATGAATTTCAGTCCGATCTTGTTCCATGTTCTTTAGTCTATAAGGTGAAAACAACACTGACAACGGGTGGCATCATGTCATATAGCTTTGAACTCTGGATCTGTGAGTCAAATACAGGTTGTGCTTAAGTTTTAAATGCCACTTATTTCACTATCTATAAGTGTAGGGGTATTATATGACGTTACAGAACTTTGTTTTTCAAGCTTCTAGTTAAGATTTACCTAAAAAAAACGGCCACAGTCGTACAGTCTAGACTCAAGACCTAATGTTCACCTGGCTAAACAATATTAAACTGATTTAACAGAATACTGTGTTTCACACTCATTGTTTAGCCTCTATCAGGCTTTGGCAGCAGTCATACAGACAGACGGCATGCCCCAACAGGTTTTCAGAGCGGCAAATGTAAAAATTAATCTTTTTTTTTCCATATCTCAATAAAGAAAATTTGTACTCATTTAGCACAACAACCTCCCTGGCATGTTATCTGCCTACTAAGTATTGGCCACTTTCTAGCCTTTTTCCAGAGGCTGCCTGGTAGAGGCCAACCCATTGCAATTGTAGACCGTGGGAGCGGCTAAATCAAATCCACAATTTACGTCATATTCGTTACTAGGAACTGGGGGATTGTCTTGAATACACATACCCCCCTCCCCAATATACAAGGAAGTAGACTTTTGAAAAAACCGAGGTGTTTGTTGAGGCTATTTTTTGGTGTGACGAAATGCCGGGTGATTCCAGCGTTCAGTGATAGGCACTCATAATATTTTAACACGATACTACGTCCACAATTTACAAACTTATATTATAACAGATACTCTAGTTCTTCAACCATTTACCAATTTTTAAGAACATAATATAAGGAGTGGTGGTATGCCGGTTGACCGGCGAAGTAGTCACCAACTTTGGCACACATAAAATGTCTCTTTTCGTGAGCGGAACATAGAGAAAACTTTACTTTTAAAACCTCAAAACCCCAACAACCGTTCTTACCTCCTATATAGTCGTCAGTGCCCGCACATGGAGAAAAATCGAAGGAAATTGTAGCTGCGATCCGGTCGAAGTTTCCGTGCACCCGTCCTTGGGCGGCCTACTTCTTATGACCCTTGACCCCCAACAGGTGAGTGTGGGCGTGGCTAAAGCCGCTATTCTTGGAAAACCGACAAAGCACAAAAGCACAGACGATCATGAAGTACACAGAAAATTTGCTCAATGTTTTCTATGATACACTTATTAAAGTTTCTCACATATGAGTAAATACTACAGTTGCTTTGTCGCAGTCTTCAGGCTACTAAATACTGGCATGTAGAATTACTAGAAAAGCAATTAATCACAAAATTGCCATGACGTCAAAATTAGTAATCAATCCGCCACTTGCCCAGGGCAAAATTTTCTTAAAGCGAAATCTTCCACGTACCTGCTGGTAGAATTAGGTATTTCCTTAGCCTAGAGGCGACCGAAAAACTTTAAATTTACTCACACGACTGCGACGAATTGTGTTTCAGTCTCGGAAGTGACACAAATATTTGTTATGGTGCAAACATACACCATGTTCATAAGATACACCAAGTTAACTTATGAATATCAAACCCATATGTTTAGTTTTTTTTCACGCAACCCGCACGTTGGACAAGCACGTACTCATGACGTCACGATGTTTAAACATAGTTCTCGTTGCTATAGAGATCAGACGAGAGCTCTCACGCGGGGCTCTCACACTGACTGAGAGGCTTGCATGTTTCAGGAGGAACAAAGCCAGCAAAGTTCTCAGTATAGATTAAAAAAGCCCATGATGTACTTGGAGAGTTCCATTCCTGGTATAGATCGATTTTTCACGTGATCAGAATTAATCCTCTAGCAGAAAGAGCAAGCAATAAGCATGGCGGCATGTGTAAACTTTGCGGCATTCCTTTTAGAATTTGTTTTCGTTCCCGGTCGCCAAGTTTTGATGCGATTTGCTCTGCCTGACAAACTTTTTGATTAGCAGTGAGACAGGCTGTAAGGACCGTGAGAATAATCACTTGTCTCGGGCTTTAAATCAGATCAAACATGGAAGACTCTCCGAAAATAGGACACAGAAATTCAATCGTGGACAACATTTATCGATTTCCATAGTCACACATGTAAGGAGCGTCCTCTGGCGACTTAGCTAAGAAATACCACGAAGCTAAGTTTGTGGCCAAAATTACAGCGAACCACATTCACATGCTTGCTGTTATCATACACTGTTAAAGTCATTGTAAGACAATAAACAGCATTGCGTCACGGAATGTGAACACTATTCCACAAACACAGACGACTTTATACAGTTTGTTCTCAACATATTCTTCTTTCTCAGCCCCCGTTGGCCCCTACAATATTTGACTACAACGAAAATAGAGGCAACATATGAAAACGGGTTTGAAAACAGTCGAACTTGGTATTTGTTGTAAAAAGTTGAACTTTTTACTTTGACTATCATTATAATTTGGTTATTTGTTGAGACAATACAGGCATAATATCCCCCCCTCCCTCCCCAATAAAATGTTTGAACTACAACGAAAACCGCTGATAGCCCGGAACGGGCCGCGTGACAGTCGGAGATGGTTATTTGTTGTAACAATTCAACACGACTCGACTCAGAACAGACCTGTTATGTATGCAGGCACAGAAAAACAAGTTAAACCCACCTGGGTCCTACTACTCTGATGTATGATCCTTGCCAAAAGCAAGACTGTCAGCCGTACTTCATGGGTCGGTTTTACTTCATTACAGTCACACAAAGATAACATTTATTTGACGGACGATACTTCCTTCCTTGGAACCTTGACTCAGCAAATGATGCATGGGATAATGAATATTTCGTGTAGAGCTTGCGACATCGTTACTGTCACGACCAGTCATTCCTAATACGCAGTCTTACAGCCATGGCTAACGAGGATAGATCACACAAGTTTCAAAGTGCGGACTGTCCTTTGCATAAGCTCGGCGTGCAAATTATCTCAGGTCTGTAATATCTTCAGGTATTCATCGTGACTTGAAAGGCAATGTTGTCAGCGAGCACTGATGAAAATGGGGGGATGAGTGTCAGGGAGATGTCTCTAGTGGAGTGAAAGACCTATACATTAGGCATAAGTACCGCAGGAGAGTTGGGCTATGTGTGTGTGCTTTAATTTCCTGGTGGAATCCTGGCACTGACGCCACCCTTGCATGGGTGACGGCGCAGCAATTTTGAGAGTTTAGTTAGAATTGTTGCAGTCTTGTCACGTTTCAAATCTGCTCTTGCTCAACAGGAATGTGTGACTGTCATCTGGCAGGGATTTCTGCTTAGACATATATTGTAGCGGCTATTTACGAAAACAGAGGCTTTCTTGTTATCTCTGGCACAAATAACCCCCAGTGTTAGCACGAAAGCTGATCTGTGTAGGTAAATTCCATAGTGAAATTTTATACTTTCGATTAACACAACAAAAACAGCTTATCTCAATTTTTCGGTTGCTCTTCCGTCAACCTTCCACAGGAGTGATTATTAGTGATTATTCCATTACTTTGAGCACGTGACCTACGGAAATTTGAGGTGATGTCTTTACTGTATTTAATCCAAAATGTCTATGGAACCACGCCAGTGCTTTACTCGAGGAATAATTCTGCGGACCTCTTTCATGGATGTGGTCCAAGAAACAAATTACGCTGTATATTTCAACACTGGCCAAGTTTTGTAATAAACTTTGGGGCGACCCTTATACCCTCCACGGTGAACACTGGTGATCAGCCAGGCCTATAAAACTCAGACTACATTGGACATTTCATTTCAGCAATTTGCAAACCGTGTACGACCTTAGACATTGTCCATAACTTTTCATGATGACAGCTGCTCCGATTTGAAGATATTGTACAGATTGCCCCCCCCTCCCCGTAATACGGCAAATATGACAATAAATCGGTGAACGAACAGCGAAATTAACAACTTCTTCAATGTCGTTATTGAACTTTGGCGACAGTATTGTATGGATGTTTGTAAATACGAGTACAGTCGTGATTATAGAAAATTCAAATTCTACTGCTGGATGGATAAATTACGGAGATTACTGTACTGACAGGACGTTTCGAGTGACATCCACCACTCTTCTTCTGCGTAATTAACTAAGTAACAGAAAGTTTCAACACTTATGAGCAACGTTACTGGAAAAAAGGTTGAACATATCAAAGACTCGTACGATATATATGTATACTGTATAACGCCGAAGAAGAGTGGTGGATGTCGCTCGAAACGTCCGGAAGTATTCTCCGTAATTAATCCATTAGTAGAGCTTGAATTTTTAACCTGGGTGTCTAACCTTTACCAATGTATAGTCGTAATCCATCCTCCTGTCTCGGCTTTGTTTCGGGTTAACGAAGTTTCTGAATAGTTTCCAGCACGTTGACGTTTACTATCCTGCACGAAGATTAGTTACACTGGCTGGTTAAATTATGTCATGACCTTTTTGATATTGCAAGTTTACAATGAAGTTGATCTTCAGTCAGGCGCCAGACATGTCGTGTACCACACAAAGTAAAACTGAAAAGTTTCTTAATCATAGATACAGTCATTGCCCCTAAAGGTTGAACATGCTTTCAAACCGCTGGGCGCCTATTTGGATACAAGTTAAGCATCCATGCCATGGAAATCAAACGAAAAGAAGAAAATTAAACCACTGACATTCCCCAAATTGCTGTGTAGTAGAAAAAAAAGGCATAACCATTTTATGTTTAATGCAATATCTTTAATATCCAGTAGTAGTAAACATTGATTCTAGGCCGGTAATACATGGAAGATAGAACGGCATCTCTCACGGCACAATACCTGGGGAAAGGAAAATGTTCCTACCGGATCTATGAACTCTAAACAACACATTGGCGGGGGATAATTATCAAGTATAAAGCGGCAGTATGTCTTGCCTACGTTCTTTGACTCATACAAAATGTTGCCGGTACGCTGTTGTAATGATAAAGAGTAGCATGTAAGAAACATCTCAATATTACATCCAGTAACCATCCTGCGATATTGTACTAAAACCGTCTGTCTTGCGCGTCTGTACTGTTCCGTTGAACCCAGGCGCTTAGCAGAAACTAAACTATGTCTAATGTAGACTCATCTTGGTATATCAAGGCTATTTGCAATGTTACAAACATCCCATATCATCTCTGAACGTTTTTGTTTTCAAAATTGCTAAGTCTATTTTCCAACAAGCTGTGATTTATGCTAAGTCTTGGCCGTTACTGGACGGCGCTCAACACCGGCTGTAAACTACACCCCCTGGAAAAAGCGTTCGTCCGTCATGACATCTATCTAAAGAGCACTTTCTGCAGGCGATGAAATGCGGGTTATTGTCGTTTCAGGGGCAGATTTGACGGTTGTTTTACAGGGTGAAATCCTAGGCCTTCGTCGTCCGAAGAACCATCACAAGTAATAATCCAGTGAGTGGTAGACCAGCTGATTTCGACTTGGGGATTGAAAGAGGAACTTGTATTGTTGTGTTTGAAGGATAGAAATTATACAAAATCGTACCAGGGAAATACACTGCATGGCTCAATTGTTTTGAACAGTTCCCACTCCCGTGGAAATAAACTGGTCCACCCCTAAGTACAAGAGTGTCATGTACATCAAAATAGTGGCCAAATATTTGGCTTTGACAGAGACATGTAGTTCATTGATGTTGTCCTCATTATTGATTGCATCAGCAAGAATGTTACGAAAGTCAAGATTGCCAGAACTGCCTAAGGATACTTTTATAAGAATATATATACCATGTCGCCTGCACACGTCCATTGCGAGGATCTTCAATTCCGGCCAAGTTTTGCAAGAAAAGTTTTCACTGTTGACCGAGTAGCCAGCATGTTCGTTAGTCGGGCACATTGTCATTCGCAGCAACCACTGATCAGGCTATAACTACTTTTGATGCTGTGTCTGCTTCCTTCCTGTTTTATCCACTAAAGCTAAGGTCCCAATTACGCCGGTGCCCGTCGGGGATGTAGCCCCGGCTGGCCCCGGCCGGGTTCAGGAGTCGAGCGGGCATCGGCTGCCGTGGTCACAATTAAAAGTTTCCTTCAGTAGCATTTTGTTAAAAATTTTGTCACCCTCTTTGGTCGGTCTCCGGCAGGCACCCGGCAGGCACCCGGCAGATTCTCTGATGATGTCTTGTACTGACCTATACGTAATGCAGAATTCACGTATTTGTTGTGATCATTTGATCTGTGAGGTCACACATTTTACCCGGATTTACGAAGTACACACCTTTATTCTGTTCATCTGGTCTGTGACGTAAGAAATGTGTCCCGGTGGAATGCCGGCAACCGGAGGGGTACCTCTCGGTGTTCTCACGATGAGGTCACGGCGTCTTTTTGTCAGCGGTGCCCGGGTAGAATTTAACTCAGAATTAAATTCTTATCGGGGCCCCAACGGGCAAAAAAATAGCCCGGTAGCCGCAGGGTGCCCCGCGGGGCCACGTCGGGGTCCCGCCCGAAAGTGTTAAAAATAGCCCGGGAACTACCCGCCAGGGCCCCTTTTCCCAATTGGGACCTTAGCTTCAGAAGTCTTGTTAATCTGGTATAGATGAAATACTCAGATCGTCTCCCAGTCAACTGCACTTCTCAATAACCCTTCAGAAGACGCAAGTGTTGTAGACGTCGTAGTTAGTGCTCAGATATTGCCGAAGAGTTCAACATTTGCTGCCAACCAATCCTGTACAATGTTTCATCTGTCTATATGGGTTCTCACACCCAGTTTGCCCGTATCTTTAAGCTTTGAAGTGAGGGCACCACAACAAGAGAACACCAATGATCATACGGTCCTTGCGTATTTCTCGGCATGTCGGAGCCGCCCGTTGCGTCCGTCGGAATTAATAGATTGGCATCTTCTTTACCAGTGCTGCTGCGGCAACATTGCATATGCGTGACCGTGAGTCATTTCAAAAACCTGGCGAAAGGCATCTTGGAAAGTGCCGTAATCTGATGCATCAAACTGACCGGAGAGGCGACCCATTGTCTTAACGACCTCGCTGATCAGGGTAATGCGAGCGGACGAAATATGGCATCAGTCGTCAAATGCGCATTCTCTTCACTTGACATATTGTGTCCATGCCGTCTGCATCAAGTTTTGGAATACGGCCGTCATCTCACTTTGATCGTCTCGGCCCAGCTCTGGACACTCTCCTTTCCGGAATCTGTGCCGTTCAGGGCACTGCCACCGTAGTCTGAAGTGCTTCCGGATTCCGTCAAGTCCACCATCTCTCTGCTGTGGCCTCCGGAATAGGACGTTTCCCGGTCCGGATGGATGCGCCACTCGTGCGGGTGGTGCTGGTAGGTCTGGGAACCATCACTCTCTGACGGGCCGTATTCCTGGTCAGGGTCAGTCTGGGAGGGGAAACAGAAATTTGACATACATTGGTCTAAATAATAAACCAGACAACCAGAAATTAGCTTACACAACAGCATTCTTTGGAATCCAAACGCACATAGGTTGACGGATCGTTTAGACATGTTATTATGTATTTGGCGGGTCACAGGCACCTGGGTGGTTGTACCACGCTTTTAATTCTGTTATGTTAATAAATGTCATCCTTTACGATCCCTTGACCAAGGAACCTTAATCAAGCTGCGAAACAAAGAGAGGTTTATTTCCTTGTGTTTTGTAATGATTTTTTACACGGTTTATTCTGTTACATGCGGTTTATCCCTCGAAATTGCCATGTGTACCCTGTGCAATGATTTGATACTGAGCTAGACTTCCAGTACTTGTTTTTCTATTAGAGATGGGAGTTTTTACGTGGCATTCGATTTAATTCAGTGCTTATTTGCTAGTGAAAAAGTTTGGCTGTGACGAGCAAGGCATGCGAATGTTCAGGTGCAAACAATATTCAGATTCATAAGCATAGGGCTTCGGCAAAACCTCTAAAACAAAATGGTACTTCTGTGCCCGGCAAAAATAGAACAGAGAACTGCATAATAAGAGAGAGAGAGAGCAAGCATACAGCCAAGTCCTAAACGACGTGCTAACTAGGAATTCATGGGCATGCTTCGTTAGGAGCAGACATTTTGGGAATATTTGTGTACTGAGTCAGGAGGATGGTTAGTGTTTAAGAGGTGGTTCAAGAAAAGGAAGCTTAGAGGAAGATTGGCAGGCACCTTAAGTACATATGTTTTCACCTTTGAAAGGAAGCTATCCTTTTGTAATGAATAATGGTCTTTCCCTCACCATGGCGGGGGCATGCCCGTCCATGAGCGGGGTGGTAGCGTCCACCTCCTCACAGGACGGGAAAACAGGGTTCCACTCCTGCCCGGGGGGCTCCACTTCGAGATCACCTGGGAGGAAACAGGTTCAAAATCACACTTCGTCTTCCTTATTGGTCAAGAGCTGACCAATCAGGGGACGTCAGGATGCTCTTTTTTCTAAATGGAGCTCGACAAGATAATCTGATAGGGGAAGGAGTATTCAAATGATGAGATTCATCTATCTTAGTTATCAGTAACTACAATCTATTCTGTGACGTTATGACTTGTTTATCATGTCACACATTGATACCAATTGAAAATTCTGCAAGATTATCTACTAGGTTTCACGTTAATCTATGTGGGGGTGAATCAGACAAGGTCCTGCTATTGTAGTATATCCACCAGTAGCTTCTACTCTTTGTCGATGAGACTATCTTCTATTTGAAGCTCAAAGCTAACAAAAATGAGGCTTTTAAATTAAACTATAATGAAAATAAACTATGAGAAAATAAAAATTGAAAAATAAATCGTACAAGAGGCTTTTAAATTAAACTATAAGAAAATAAACTATGAGAAAATCTAAATAAATAAATTAATCGTACTTTTCGGCCGTGGATGTCTGGATGATGGCACAAGTTGCGAGCATTAAAAAAATCGGTATTCTGACCATCTCGCACAGCGGGACGCTCAACTCAAATCTGTCGGGAAAATCTACGTACCAGAAAAAACGTCACACTCGGCAAAGCTGGTACAATATCAAGGCGCTAAACCCTTTATTAACGACCCGTCAGCACACCTGGCAGATCAGGCGGGGTATCACGGCATCGGAGCGGGACTCGCGGCAGGTGGGGAGCGGCTCTGACCCCGAGAAATGGAGGTCGAGATATCCGGGTGTAGCGCTGAGATAACGCTACCCGAACGGGTGTCGCTAGGAAAGATTGTTCGACTAATACATCGGATTGTCACGCCATCCACCAACTCTCGGTTTGAAAATCTTAAACAAAGTTTAACTCAAGACAACTGGTCTACGGAAAGTTAGCAGATATTTGGATGCGTTTGGACTCCGATATTACGGGTGAGATCACAGAATGAACAATTATTGATTTTTTTGTTCCAAAGGGAAGCGGTTTGAGGTATCGAAGGCATAATCCTTTCGATTAGTCGAAAGACCAGTGACGCTGACTGCCCCACCCCAGCGAAGTTTAGGCCCAGTACGTCTGAACAAGATGGCGGCCAAACTTGAGGCTAAGCAGTACATATGCTGATATTTCTGTCACTTCCATTAATGGCATCCTATGCAGTTTCAGGACGGCAAACAAAAAAAAAAAACTAGTCTACATTGATACCTTTAATTGCTACTATGAACGTTCCCCAGTTAGTTTTGAAATACCTACAAAGCTTTGTTGCTATGTAAATTTTGTTAATTTGAATTTCAAAGATGCATCCTGTAAGATCTATAGTTTGGAGCAAGATAGTATTGCTGCCAAATTTTGCCACAGAAATCGTTTCATTTTGGGATCAAAAATCATGGCAGAATACTTTCAAACGCACGATCTTCTTTCAGACATTTTGATGTTATGATACAAGTTAAGGGTGTGTGACTTTATGCGTCGTTTGTGCAGCGCTAGGCCACATGTGGAATACGCGGATCATAAAGTTATATGAGAATATGGAGATTTCATCTCCTCACATCTCCCCTGTGTCACGAAACACATCTTCAAGTCCACACCTGAATATGTAGATACACGCTAAGCCTGGCCTATCTTGTAATAGTCCTTTAAGACCTCACAGACACGTATAATTCTGAGATCGATGGGTGAAGAAGCATGAATACACATCCGTGACGTACATCAAGACAAGGTCACGGTCCATCCATCAGCAGACTGCAGGCTCAGCCTGGATTATCGGATTACAGGATTGTATGGATAACCAAATCAGAGAAAGGCGAGAGGCGATATCACCACCATCGCATCTTCACAAATGAGGCCATTTTCAAACGCCGTCTTTTCAAGAAAAGGTCGTTCATAGCAAGGGCGATTTACTCAACACGTATCTGTACTATAGAGTGCCATTAATTAGAGGGATCTCCCATTCATGCCAGCGTAACGAGCTTGCCAAGGTTCGATTCTTTGACTCTCCCAAATCACCAGGCTTTGCTTTGAACGCTGTGTTATATACGGCTGGTTACGTTTTGCCGTTATTTTACGACGGGCTAAAAAGAGAAAGTTTGGTGACTGCCCTGTATCAGAGGAGGATGTTTAAAAAGACGGGATCCGGAGGGGGGTTTGGTTTGGTGATTGTGATTGTTTGTTTGTATAACTAACTGGTATTGGTAATGCTTACTGAATTGATTAAAATATAAATGAGACGCAGAGTTGAAGCAGACAGATACAGAAATACACACAACAAAAGTTGGTACGAACTTAAGGCCACAACGACTAATGATTAAGCTCACTACTTCTTCTTTGATACTTTAAATAAGGTATGATCTTTCAATCATGTATGGATTGAACTATAGAGAGCTGAGATGCATGTACTTTTTGTCAGAACTTATCCTTATACTCGTAGGTTCTGATTGCATTGAGTACAATCTGAGTGCATTCTGGAAGCACCATTTAAACCTTGTATTGCAGAAGTACATGTAGTTGTTAGAGGTATTGTATTTCGTTCTTGTTGCCATGTATTATTTCTCTTCTTATTTATGTTCACATTCGCCAGGTGTCTGCCTTAATACTTAATAATAAAACGATTCAATAAATGAAATAAATTATTGTCTAACAACAATTTGTAACCAAGAACATCGTTTAAAGCCATGTGTATATGTACCCTAGTACATTCAACATACTGAATTCCAGGAAAAGGAAACGCCCCCTACCTCCCAACGAGGTAACTTCCACGTAGTTGGCGGGGAAGAGCCCCTCCTTCCCGCGGGTCCGCCCGTACCACCAACCAGAGTCATCTCTGTTCACGATCTCGATGACGTCATCAACCTGCAGGTGGAGCTCGCCTTCCTCCTGCGGGTAGTAGTCGTAGAGCGCACGCGCGAACCTCTTCAAGTTTTCGTCTTGCTGATTTCGGTTCCGGTTGTTGTGATGACGCTGGATATGACTATCTGCAAAACACAAATGGGTACATATAATAAAAAAAAAACAGTTCAAACATATTTTCATAACTTTCATACAGAGGTGAGTAAGGAGTATGTAAACGAAAACTGCACGTCTTGGGTAGAGTGTTGTCAGGTCTGATTGTTAATGTATTGTGACGTTTTCAATCAATCGCTGTTTGGTCCGAGACCGATGACAGACGACAATGAATATGTAATGTGTACTGTGTGACTAGTAGTGTAAACTCAACAGCGCTATCCTTCTTGCTTATTGCTTATCCTTATTGTTTATAAAACAGATCAGAAAATGCACAACATTCAAGGAGGGGAAGGGATTTTAAAGCACACAGAAGCGGTTTCTTTCTGCCTCGTCTTTCTTTCTGCATCGTCTAGAGTGCACCAACGGGTAATCGATCTTTGGACTAAACCTGACTTCGTTTTGAAAGGTTTTGAGCTGATCCCCTCCCATAACCTGGCTGTCTTGACGAGGTCTATGACTTGGCTCCCTATAGGGCTCGTTAGAGACGTAAGCTGTCCCCGTCGGTTATGGTTTCTCTCATGACCCCTATTTCCCGGCCTAATGGGTCGTTCCCTGCTCCACAGGTAGACCCCAATTACGTTCATCAGTTCGGCGTGCCTGCGGGCAGGACGAATCGTTTACCACTCCATCATGCAGGGATCCTTCGTCTGATAATACAGACTTTAGTACAGACACACGGCAGCTGACATCGGTGGCTTCTCGCCGTCAACTTCTGGAACAAACTTAAGGTGCCCACTACTTCAACAACCAGCAGTCTTTGGAAATCCTGGCACGTTTTCAGTAATCAATAAGTCAATGAATACATTTGAATTGATGTGGTAAATTCATTATATGGGGAGAAAACTTGAAAGTTCATGAAATAAGTTACCAGATTACATATAGTATGGACTATATAAGCCTAATGGAAAGATGCAGTAAAACGTTAAAATTATTTAGCGCCCAATGGTGGACTAAAAACCACTCTATTTCGAAAAAGGCCGAGAACACACACATACTTCATACTTCAAAACACACAGCACTTGATCCATAGGAACTTATTAGTTGGCAGTGAGTTGAGAGCCTGTTTGCATAACTCATTCCCGGAAGAGCTGTTCGCAAAGTCGCCGCATTCCCAGAAGAGTTGTCCATAAGTCGCTGCATTCCCGTAAGTGTTGTGTTGAAGTCGCCACATTCCCGGAAGATTTGTGGAAGTCGCCAAGTTACATTATCGACAGTCTATGATGAAGCACGGTGCTGCAATGACATGGAGTGTGCCATGGTAGGGAAATTGCCCGGATTACCAGACAAATTGACTTCTGCGTAATTAGGGCCACTGGCGATGGACTCAAGTTTCCGACTTATTAGGTCTACGGGAGGTTTAATTAGCTTCCTACAATTAAGGACTAGAGAAGGAATTTCAGCAGGATTAGCATAGTAGTCTAGGGATTTAGTCTTTCAATAAAGTGCCAACAAATTGATGTAAGTAGAGACATACTTGAAATAAAGAAGGAAAAGTATCCAACTTAAAGAAGGCATGGCAGCAAGGCAAAGCAACACACAAGCAGCCAAAACATAAATACACACACCTGACTGTAGTACATGCACTTGAAGAAGTTACAGGTGTCACTTTGGGACTATTTGGAGGAGAACAGATTAGAATTGCTGTCACTGCAAAAGGGACGATCTGGCATAGCTCGACCACTTCGAGTCTCACAGTATAACACATAGACAGTCTCATTCTACAGAGTATGTCTGACTCTTGGACAACGAACCAGATGTTGGAATAGACATGGGGTATTAAGGAGGCCAACTACATCAGGGCATTACAGCCATCCCCCAACAAAGACGGGGGACGTCACAGACTTTCTGCAACATCTGATCCACTGCTCACCGAATCACGTGTGCCATCTAACGTGATGTCACAGAAGCGATTAGCAATCCTTGACAAAGACTGGAGTTGCACAGTCGAAAATCTTGGCAGGCCTAATTCCTTGTGTTGGAAATTATTTTTGTCTTGCTTCATAATGACTTCTACAAACATAGTTGAACTTTCAAGATACGACTTGACATTGTTTACTACTGTAGACATATTCGACTTGAGGCAGACATTTCCTGTATCAGAGATGGTCCTATGACTACCTTACTCCGGAATCACAGTGCGTTTAACCCCAGGCAACAATGATAGAGGCAATCTGCCACCGCCACAAATCACCACCACCCACCAGACAGGCCCAGAAAAATATATATCATTAAAGAAAAACGTCCAAATTAAGGAGCATCTGGAGATACGCAGATAATTGGGCAAATGACAGGGAAGACCGCGGGAGAGGCGACGCCCCTGCCCGGGAGCTGGAATTTGGGAAATTAGCAGCGTTTGTTTTCCTGGAAGATTTGAAGGCAGACGCATGGCATTATCGTAAGTAGTATGTAACACACAGGAGGTCTGAAACAGAGCAGAAGGTCTCCAAACAACCGTACGTCTTAGGACGACGTCAAGGACGACGGGTTAAATAAGGTTTTAACAGTTTTATCCATATTCAAATACATAAAGATATCACAAATACAATATACAGAAAAGAAAAAAGGACATGTGGAAACAAGAAAAACTGATACAGGAATATGAAAAGAATTTACAATAAGTGTAACAAAAACTAGTATTGTTAAGGGAATAAAGAAAAACACAGAACCCATAGATGAACAATTTCCCCCATTTTCCAGTTTTTCGATTTGAACAGAGAGGTTTGCTTGTCTTCAAAAGGTGTGGGAGGGATTTTAACTTCTGTAATTCTGTCCATCTGTAAATAACTTCAACAGATTTTCGAATGATTGAATATCAAAGTTCTTTATCTTTAAAAGAAGTTTGATATGTCATGTAACATTTGAATATTTGACAGGCTTCAGAGGATGTGCAGTTCTGACCGAAAGCACAGTGAGGCGTGGCTTGACGTTGGTTCACAATAGTCATGGTACAAATCACCTTCCACAGTCCATAGATGTACAATGTAATTATGAACGTTACCAGAAATACACCCAACAAAAACCGATTCTTCCTGTGAAAAAGATCACAATCGGATTATAATTATGGGAGCTTTGAAACCAACTCAGGTCTCATTTTAGCTAGCGATGAAATAAAAGGGAAAAAAGCGACATTAAGTACGAAAACATGCAGCTGAACTTGTGCTAGCAATGGTAATATTATGCATCATCTATGTTGAAGAAAATTGCAAGATTGCTGTACCCTTGCTGCATTTTCATTCAAGGTTGATGATCACTTTGCGTGTTGGTTATCATGTCAATCTATTTCCTCATCACGTAGTTTGTATTTCTGCGTTTGTGCAAGGAATTGATCAAACAAGGGATTCTTTGTCTTGTCGCTGCTGCTGTTTTGACAAACTCTGATCGATCGCATGTGTGTAGCGAAAATAGGTCTAACATGGTCGTGACAGATCGATGGTTTATAAGCCGTGCATCGCAGTAACCACTCATGGACAGGTGGCTGATGGGATGGGACAGGTCACGGCCTTTGACCCTTTACCTTTGACCTGAACTGTTTCTATGGGACACATCATGTAAATCACTATATATATATATATATATATATATATATATATATATATAGGTGCGCAAAAAAGTAACTTAGCATTTCTTGCCTTACTAACACTTGCATTGTTTTACCACAAACCCTTGATATTGCAATTGTATTCCCAAGCTCCCTCGTCACATATTCCTCCTTTCTTCACTACAACTCCCTCATCCTGATACGAGATTATCTCGGAACCACGCCTTATCCAGTTCAGACCTAGTCAATAAACAAATATAGGTCACTAAACAGAAAAAAATGAGTCACTAAACTGAAAAAAAAAACGACCACAATATCTTTTAACTCTCCTATCACTGTACAACAGAATCAGCAGAATCCCCTTAACACTACCATTATTAGTTGTCTGTCCCGGATCCGAATTCTGCCTTCATTACATGTGCATGTATGTGAGGAATAAAAAGATAGCCCGAAACAAATTTATGTGCAGTGAAAGAAGAATCAGGGCTAATCTGTGGCATTAGAGCAATGCGCCATCGGTCCTGTATTATCAATACCCTATCACCCGCATTTCCTGTTCACCCTAAGACGGATCGCTTTTCTACAACAGCGGGGATTTACGGGACCAGTATTTCAAATCTAGTCAATTTCAATTTCAATTTCAATTTTCAATTTCAATTTATTTATTTAACCAGTAATTACAACTCAGGCCAATTTGGCCTGCTTTTCAGGTAATCCTGGATACATATAAAAATACACACAACAAATATACATTACATAAACTATTACTAAATTACAACATCCTAAACATCAAGAGTGTCAAATCCTGCACCTAATGCTCTGTATAAAAGTCCTAAGAAGTCCTGCTCCTAATTATCTGTATTAAAAGTCCTGAGAAGTCCTGCTTCTAATGTTCTGTTTAAAAGTCCTGAGACTAAGGAGCTGTCGTTGCTGTAGCGGAAGAGTGTTCCACAGGTAAGGACCATAGTACTGCAGACTGCTCCGGTATGCCGTGACTCTTACTGGTGGACAGAAGAGTAGGTGAGGGTCGTAGTCCCTAAGACGCTTTAACTCTGAGCGAGTAGTCCGTACGCTTAATGTTGGAGGAGTCTCCCACTTGAACAGAGATGCCATGTACACTGGCGCACTACCACGAATTGCCTTAAAGACATTGACAAGGGTTGTGATTTCTGTCCGTTTGCGCACAGAATCTATCCCTGCCTCAGCTCGCAGGTTAACCGCTGAGACATGGTCCTGGAGTTTGTGACCTGTAATAAGCCTTGCAGCTCGGTTGACCAGTCTGTCCAGCTGTGACATAAGAGTCTTGTTGCCTTGTACAAGACTTGGTAGCCATGCTGTGGCACAATACTCCAGATGAGACAGTAGTAGTGTCTGGTACATGGTACGCAGAACTTCCTTGTAACAAAGGCTCTAGCACGCCCCATGGCTCCGAGTCCGCTAAGAAGCTTCTTCGTGATTCTGTGCACATGTGCTGCCCACCTGAGTGATGGGTCGAGAGTAATGCCCAGGTAAGTGAACGAATCAACTTGCTTATATACATTCACACCGTCTGTTATGTTGACGGATGTCCCAGCATGCCTCAATTTCTGAGGGAGCCCGAAGAGCATCGATTTGGTTTTGTCAGGATGTAGCAGCAACTTGTTTTCATTTAACCATTTTACAACTCTCTTCATGTCCATAGAGACAGTCTCTTCACAGGCCTACACGGAATCAGCCGAGTAGTACAGGACTGTGTCATCAGCATACATGTGGATGCTGCATTTTTCAATGACGTTGGGTAAGTCGTTAACGTACAGACAGAACAGTAGGGGCCCTAGAACACTTCCCTGAGGAACCCCACAGGAGACCCGAGTTTTTGTAGAGTGTTGACCCTGAAGGCACGTGCAGTGGAAGCGCTCAGACAGGTAAGAGGAAAACCATTTCATGGCGTCACTGTCAAAGCCAAGCTTATCAAGTTTGCCTAACAGAATGTCATGGTTAACCGAATCGAAAGCCTTCCGTAGGTCCAGAAATAGTGCGACTGTGACTTTACTGCAGTTGTAACCAGATCTAATGTCCTCTACAATCTTCTGTACAGCAGTCCCCGTGCTATGGTGCCTCCTGAACCCGCTTTGGTAAGTAGTGAGAAGTTCACATCTGGTCAGGTAACGTGTCACTTGATTACATACAAGCCTTTCCATTACCTTTGACGTAACACTTAGCACAGACACAGGGCGGTAGTTACCAACATCAGCACAGTTACCAGACTTGTGTACAGGTGAGATCTGAGCCTCCTTCCAGTCGGATGGAACCTCTCCAGAGGCCAGTGATAAGTGACAATGCACCACATTTAGGTCAGGAGGCTATAAAATAGCACGTCCATTCAATAGCAGTTAAAATGTGTGTCGCTTTTAGCGTTGGGTACGGCCCCAGAATAGGTCGACTAAGACCGGGGTTAAGCCGTCATTTATAACCGGCCAGGTGGTCATCTGTGTGGCCTAGTTCTCCGTGTTAGTCGTTATGACAAGCAGGAAAGGGTACGTTCTAGACGAAAGGTGTTCCCGGTGGGCTTATTGCACAGGGGCCAGGGGTAGGGTCTTTTGTTTTAGGCAAAGTTTGACATACAGTAAATTCTTTCATAAGGTAGAATATTCTATAGCCTTGAGGAAAGGTAGGTTGGAGAAGCATCGAGGGAAGTGGAGCTCTTCTGATGTTATGTTCACTTATGATACTTATGTTTCGTTATATTTGAAAATTGTCATCATTTCATATTAGTTTGGAAGTTCTGATTCTGTTAGATAGCATTTGAATTTGAATTTGCGTTGGTATTATTATGGTTAAATCGAAAATTTTGTTATTGTTAATCGAACAGTCTGCAATATAATTACAAGCCTATAGAAAGTTAACAGATGAAAGGCACTACTGTTGGTTTTAAGTTGGTTTTTCGGATTCTCTTTGCAGTATTTTTTGAAAATGAAAACACATCTACAACGATATTGAAGTTTGATTACCCGACACCACGATAGATTAGGTTTATTAGATCTTTATTAGATGCTTGATAAGATAAGCAATCTGTAGTATTACCAAACATGTCACACGTGGTCATGGAAATACTCAATATCATGTTGTTTTATGTACTCTTTTTGTACGTTGTGACAGTTGTGAAATAGATGTATTTATGAACAATACTCATGCGAATAGGGCGCTCATTGATATTTGAAATCTGAGTAGGGTTTCTCCCAGATTTGAGACTGTGTATACATACTTCTCATTGATTGCAAATGTCAATGATTATATACTTTATTATATATTATAAACTGTATTGAGCGTAATGAACATGGCGGCAATGTTAATACACCATGCGCTGGGTTTAGTATACAATGATTAATATGCAGATATCTTAATGGAGACTAAAACCTATTGGATCAATACAATCTAGGGAGAATTCAGCCTTGAATAAACAAATAAGAAGGGCTTGTTTATATTTACCCTAAAATGAAGAATATGAGCCATTGTTCATGTTTATCTTACAGTTGATCAGTTGACTAACAAGTGTTATTGTCAGATGGAATAGATTCTTGATTCATCCACTTAAGGGTTAACAACGCGCTTAAGACCCACCGGGGTTCATTAAGACACACAAATTTAGACCAGAACTTCACCAAAACTGCATTTAACACACCAGTCTGCTATTGTTATAATGTCTTGAACATTTCCTGTGTTCTGTGAAAAAAATCGGGCTTATGCCGCCAAGTACAGACATGTAGTTCGACCAACATACATCTTCCGGGAAATCTGCATTCGACTCGCCGTATTTTCCGGCAACTTTGAAACATTTATGCCGTTCATGATGACAAACCTATTGCCCTGGAATAATTCCCATCTATCTCGATGGCGTCTGCCCAGCCAACTTTCAGTCTATGAACCTAATCCTCCACAAAGGACACATTTACGCTCCAAGGCTCGAGGCAGACGTTATTGGTGCCAGTAAATGGACAGATTTCTCATTAAGAGAACTTCCGCCTCCATGGTTTATTAATTAAAACGCCACTGCGACGTGATGTATGTCTGTGACGAGGCCCCTGCGCTTTAAATCAACTCCTACTTGGCGAGGAGTAAGTCTGTAACCAAACTCTGCAGCATAGCACAGTCTCTCATCGTAGTACACATTAGACTTCGAGATTTGTACACATTAGACTTCGAGATTTGTACACATTAGACTTAGCGGTAGGTAATCAACAGAAGTGTGTAGGAGGTTTCTTCCGGGAATAAAGAATAACATTGTAGGGGAAAAAATTAACTGTGAGAGACGTGTTGGTTGTATTGATCTGTTACAGTGATGTTTAGACAATGTTGTAACGAAAAGTTGATGATACTTGAGTGTAAAGTTGCGTATTTCAGGAAACCCACATTTTCCATCAGCGCAGTTGAGGCAACATATGCATTTACATTTCCAGAAACTTAGATCTCAACAATGTAGCCTTTTCCCCACATCTCTCTCTCTCTATATATATATATATGTATACGAGCTGATGGTCACATGCCATGGGCACGGGACTCATTACAAGTCCTGACGCCAAGTTACGTTTCACTGATACAATCAGCAGTTTAATTCCCAAGGAACGTTTGGTCTGAAAATATGTGGGTGTTGAAATT
>NW_017803943.1:684466-696753 GCF_001625305.1 Branchiostoma belcheri | reverse complement strand
AGTGCGTTTAACCCCAGGCAACAATGATAGAGGCAATCTGCCACCGCCACAAATCACCACCACCCACCAGACAGGCCCAGAAAAATATATATCATTAAAGAAAAACGTCCAAATTAAGGAGCATCTGGAGATACGCAGATAATTGGGCAAATGACAGGGAAGACCGCGGGAGAGGCGACGCCCCCTGCCCGGGAGCTGGAATTTGGGAAATTAGCAGCGTTTGTTTTCCTGGAAGATTTGAAGGCAGACGCATGGCATTATCCTAAGTGGTATGTAACACACAGGAGGTCTGAAACAGAGCAGAAGGTCTCCAAACAACCGTACGTCTTAGCAAGGACGACGGGTTAAATAAGGTTTTAACAGTTTTATCCATATTCAAATACATAAAGATATCACAAATACAATATACAGAAAAGAAAAAAGGACATGTGGAAACAAGAAAACTGATACAGGAATATGAAAAGAATTTACAATAAGTGTAACAAAAACTAGTATTGCTTAGGGAATAAAGAAAAACACAGAACCCATAGATGAACAATTTCCCCCATTTTCCAGTTTTTCGACTTGAACAGAGAGGTTTGCTTGTCTTCAAAAGGTGTGGGAGGGATTTTAACTTCTGTAATTCTGTACCATCTGTAAATAACTTCAACAGATTTGCGAATGATTGAATATCAAAGTTCTTTATTTTTAAAAGAAGTTTGATAGTCATTTAACATATGAATATTTGACAGGCTTCAGAGGATGTGCAGTTCTGACCGAAAGCACAGTGAGGCGTGGCTTGACGTTGGTTCACAATAGTCATGGTACAAATCACCTTCCACAGTCCATAGATGTGATTATCAACGTGTCCAGAAATACACCCAACAAAAACCGATTCTTCCTGTGAAAAAATCACAATCGGATCATAATTATGGGAGCTTTGAAACCAACTCAGGTCTCATTTTAGGTGGCGATGAAATAAAAGGGAAAAGACTAAAGCGACATTAAGTACGAAAACATGCAGCTGAACTTGTGCTAGCAATGGTAATATTATGCATCATTTATGTTGAAGAAAATTGCAAGATTGCTGTACCATTGCTGCTTTGAAGGTTGATGATCACTTTGCGTGTTGGTTATCATGTCATGTATCTATTTCCTCATCACGTAGTTTGTATTTCTGCGTTTGTGCAAGGAATTGATCAAACAAGGGATTCTTTGTCTTGTCACTGCTGCTGTTTTGACAAACTCTGATCGATCGCATGTGTGTAGGGAAAATAGGTCTAACATGGTCGTGACAGATCGATGGTTTATAAGCCGTGCATCGCAGTAACCACTCATGGACAGGTGGCTGATGGGATGGGACAGGTCACGGCCTTTGACCCTTTACCTTTGACCTGAACTGTTTCTATGGGTCACATCATGTAAATCACATGGCGTTCTGATATATATATATATATATATATATATAGGTGCGCAAAAAAGTAACTTAGCAGTTCTTGCTAAGACTTGCATGGTTTTACCACAAACCCTTGATATTGCCTAGCTCCCTCGTCACATATTACACTTCACTACAACTCCCTCATCTTGATACGAGATTATCTCGGAACCACGCCTTATTCAGTTCAGACCTAGTCAATAAACAAATATAGGTCACTAAACAGAAAAAAAATGAGTCACTAAACTGAAAAAAAAAACGACCACAATATCTTGTAACTCTCCTATCACTGCACAACAGAATCAGCAAAATCCCAGTAACACGGCCATTATTAGTTGTCTGCCCCGGATCCAAATTCTGCCTTCATTACATGTACATGTATGTGAGGAATCAAAAGATAGCCCGAAACAAATTTATGTGCAGTGAAAGAAGAATCAGGGCTAATCTGTGGCATTAGAGCAATGCGCCATCGCTCCTGTATTATCAATACCCTATCACGCGCATTTCCTGTTCACCCTAAGACGGATCGCTTTTCTACAACAGCGGGGATTTACGGGACCAGTATTTCAAATCTAGTCAATGCACCACATTTAGGTCAGGAGGCTATAAAATAGCACGTCCATTCAATAGCAGTTAAAATGTGTGTCGCTTTTAGCGTTTGGTACGGCCCCAGAATAGGTCGACTAAGACCGGGGTTAAGCCGTCATTTATAACCGGCCAGGTGGTCATCTGTGTGGCCTAGTTCTCCGTGTTAGTCGTTATGACAAGCAGGAAAGGGTACGTTCTAGACGAAAGGTGTTCCCTGGTGGGTTTATTGCGTAGGGGCCAGGAGTAGGTCTTTTGTTTTAGGCAAAGTTTGACGTACACTAAATTCTTTCATAATGTAGAATATTCCACAGCCTTGAGGAAAGGTAGGTTGGAGAAGTATCGAGGGAAGTGGGGCTCTTCTGATGTTATGTTCGCTTATGATACTTATGTTTCGTTATATATGAAAATTGTTGTCATCATTTCAAATTTGTTAGGAAGTTCTGATTCCGTTAGATCGCATTTGAATTTGAATTTGCGTTGGTATTATTATTGCTAAATCGAAAATTTTATTATTGTTAATCGAACAGTCTGCAATATAATTACAAGCCTATAGAAAAAAAGTTAACAGATGAAAGGCACTACTGTTGGTTTTAAGTTGGTTTTTCGGATTCTCTTAGCAGTATTTTTTGAAAATGAAAACACATCTACAACGATATTGAAGTTTGATTACCAGACACCACGATAGATTAGGTTATATTAGATCTTTATTACATGCTTGATACGATAAGCAATCTGTAGTATTACCAAACATGTCACACGTGGTCATTGAAATACTCAATATCATGTTGTTTTATGTTCTCTTTTTGTACGTTGTGACAGTTGTGAAATGCATGTATTTATGAACAATACTTATGCGAATAGGGCGCTCATTGATATTTGAAATCTGAGTGAGGTTTCTCCCAGATTTGAGACTGTGTATACATACTTCTCATTGATTGCAAATGTCAATGATTATATACTTTATTATATATTATAAACTGTATTGAGCGTAATGAACATGGCGGCAATGTTAATACACCATGCGCTGGGTTTAGTATACAATGATTAATATGCAGATATCTTAATCGAGACTAAACCTATTGGATCAATACAATCTAGGGAGAATTCAGCCTTGAATAAACAAATGAGAATGGCTTGTTTATATTTACCCTAAAATAAATGATATGAGCCATAGTTCATGTTTATCCTACAGTTGATCAGTTGACTAACAAGTGTTATTGTCAGATGGAATAGATTCTTAATTCATCCACTTAAGGGTTAACAACGCGCTTAAGACCCACCGGGGTTCATTAAGACACACAAATTTAGACCAGAACTTCACCAAAACTGCATTTAACACACCAGTCTGGTATTGTTATAATGTCTTGAACATTTCCTGTGTTCTGTGAAAAAAAATCGGGCCCATGTCGCCAAGTACAGACATATAGTTCGACCAACATACATCTTCCGGGAAATTGGCATTCGACTCGCCGTATTTTCCGGCAACTTTGAAACATTTATGCCGTTCATGATGACAAACCTATTGCCCTGGAATAATTCCCATCTATCTCGATGGCGTCTGCCCAGCCAACTTTCAGTCTATGAACCTAATCCTCCACAAAGGACACATTTACGCTCCAAGGCTCGAGGCAGACGTTATTGGTGCCAGTAAATGGACAGATTTCTCATTAAGAGAACTTCCGCCTCCATGGTTTATTAATTAAAACGCCACTGCGACGTGATGTATGTCTGTGACGAGGCCCCTGTGCTTTAAATCAACTCCTACTTGGCGAGGAGTAAGTCTGTAACCAAACTCTGCAGCATAGCACAGTCTCTCATCGTGGTACACATTAGACTTAGAGATTTGTACACATTAGACTTAGAGTTAGAGGTAGGTAATCAATAGAAGTGTGTAGGAGGTTTCTTCAGGGAGTAAAGAATAACATTGTAGGGGAAAGCCACATTACAATTAACTGTGAGAGACGTGTTGGTTGTATTGATCTGTAACAGTGGTGTATAGAGAAGTTGATGATACTTGAGTGTAATGTTGCGTATTGCAGGAAACCCACATTTTCCATCAGCGCAGTTGAGGCAACATATGCATTTACATTTCCAGAAACTTAGATCTCAACAATGTAGCCTTTTCCCCACATCTCTCTCTCTCTCTATATATATATATATGTATACGAGCTGATGGTCACATGCCATGGGCACGGGACTCATTACAGGTCCTGACGTCAAGTTACGTTTCACTGATACAATCAGCAGTTTAATTCCCAAGGACCGTTTGGTCTGAAAATATGTGGGTGTTGAAATTCCGACGAATAAGCAACTGTCAGGTCGTTACAATTGTGTCCCTTTCCATCTGAAGATGTCTGACAAAAATGTGCCCCCCTCCCCCGTATGTAGGTGAAGGCAACAGTCTTTACAAATTGAGTTTAAAATCTTTCTTGGCAGACCAAGCGTAGAATGTTATTAATTTATGACGCTGTTTCAGGACAGTGATTAATGGGAAATTCCGTTACTCCGTCACACTCACGTCAGTTGAAAATGTCCTAGCGGCCGTGACATTTTATGCAGAATTCAGCAACTGTTGCGACGGTGTTGCTCATTGGCAAGTGTTGCCGTTTACAAAACCAAGGTGACCTGAGCACGTAAAATATGTATGGTATTTCGTACTCCGAGATTGTGTGCACAATAAGAACCTTTGTACAGGCTGATCTATAGCTAACAACCGTGGGTGAAAGTCAAGTACTGCCACAGACTGAAGATGTTAAAGCGGGCATACCATAACCTCCTTGGGCATACAAAGAAGGTTCTAAGGAGAAACTGCATTGGAAAATTGCCTTTGAAACAAGAGGGTAGTCAAGAGATCTCAGACTTCAAACAAAGTTTACGTCATCGTTACTATGGACCCGTAACTTAGTAGGCGTAAAAAATAGACGTGTTCGTTTGCAGAATGTCAAATGAGGGTGTTGAATGATAAGGAAGTTACTTTGTCCTGAAGGTTTCGGGTCTCTTTGTTTTTTGTAGAAGGGCGCCGATATCTGATTTTCCAATGGCCTACTTCAGTATCGTACATTACGCCTCCAGCTCTTAGCACGTCTGAGGCTACAGCACTTAGCTTTCAGTGGCTGCTTTTGTTGCTATACATGTCACTGAATGGAGTTTAAAGAGGTTTCGGGCAGCCACTGTCCATTGACACCCGGGGGGAATAAGAAACGACCTGTTCAGTCTCAAAGATGTCATGAATCGCACCACTGCCACAAACGCCCCTAAAATAGAACGTGGCCTTTGAGTACTTTTCAAGATGGTTATCAACAGATTGTGAACGCTGAAAGCAAGGATTGTACTCATTCCAGTCATTTCAAGCACCACTACACGCTGTCGATATTCACTGGCCGGGGCTGTTATGAACTTGAAAGACATTCGTCCGATGGCAGCTGCTACTGTTAACACAAGCACTTTTCCTTTAAATCAATATTGCAACACCATATAGAAATGCTATCTGTGCCTTTCTTATAAATATAACATGTTATCCCCCGATCTGACGTTCTGCTGAATTAGGGATTGTACTGTGCTATGATAAATGTTGTGACCTTCTGACCAACCTTTAGGAAAGCGTCGAGAAAATCCAACATGGCGGCCGTTGAAAACAAAATGGTGGCTGCATCAGATGGCCTACTTATGATTGAAAGTTTGAATATTCACTGTTGTACTAAGGTTAGAGGGAAAGGTACACCTTTGAATTTCTGCCATCTTTATAGAATTCACTAAGCAACAAGGCTTATGAGACCGATTTATGACTTATGTTATATACTTCATAATTATGCAGATAATGTTCCTTTGTCTCTGACATCATCTGCAGTTTACTTTCATCTTGCTCGAATTGCACCCTATTCTTGATATTCGAGTACGACATTATGACGAAAATGTGCTAAATAATGACAGTAAATGTCAATATCAGACAGATTTCCTCAACCAGAAGAGGTTGGTTTTGCTGCCCTGAAACTTCACTGGATGACTTTAACTAAGACCTATACAATATTTGTAGGTTGACCTCATCCAGTGCTCCTGTAAGTTATCTGCGGACACTAAATTCTGTGTATACTCAAAGAAATCAATTACAACGAATGAAAAGATCTACACACGTTTCAAGAAGGGGAGAAGAACTTGGGTCGATATTTGTTACAACAATTCATCATTTCCAAATGTCATTCCCTCCCTCTGGGTAAGTTTTATAACCTCAAGGTTCTGGTCAGCTTTGGCGAAATCTATCATGAAATAAACTTAATGTAGCGGCTGGGACAAAGACAAGTAAAGAATCGTAAAATGGTAAACCCTAAATGTTGCCACTGCGTTTATAATGCGTTGAAATATCCCCACGTTGCGAAGCATTTTACTCATCATAAAAAGAAACTTGTGACCTTCAATTTCCTGCCACCTTTAGGAGAAATGAATCATATCGGAAGCCTAAAAAATGGCTACCCTGACCCGCATATAATTGAAAACTTGCTTGATTGAGTATGCTTTTTGTACTGCCATAATTTACACCGCCCTACCTTGATCTAATCCAAAATGCGTTTCTTCCGCTCCAGATATCCGGAAGTCAGGACCTTCAATTTCCGGTCACCTCTAGAAAATCAATCATGGCGGCTGGCAATATAGTGTGACGCGCCGGATTGAGTACTTACAATGCTCCATATAAAAAGTCGTAGTAAGGTCACGATACGTCAAATGAGACCATACAATGTATCTCCGTAATCAGAAAGGTACAGAGAACCTTATGTAGTTCAAACAATGACTTCAACTTATACTGGATCCACGGATTAACGCGTCAAAGTTCGCCCTTACTCAGAATTTAGGCGGTTTCCGCCATGTTGTTTTTGACAGAAATACGCACCACATGGGGGTTTCGTGGCACCCGGTTGCGCATCTGTTTCCGGGTTACACCAGGGGTCACACTATCGAGCACACTGTCAGACGACGTGGAGGCAAATTCTCCGTCATAAATATGTGAACATACAGTCTAAACAGTTAATAATTTGAAAGTGTATAATACCTTTGAAAGTGTGTAATACCTTTGACACAGTTTTTAAACGGAAAAGTCCTCCCGTATAACTGCGTGACAATGTTTTCGGACGTTTCCTCTATAAAATTAGTGCGAGACGATACAGTCCAAACAGTGTACTTTGAAAGTGTGTCACACGATTGACACAGGTTTTGGAAGGCAAGTTCTCCGTCATAATTGCTTGCGTACAGTTTAAAGTAAGCAATGGATAGCTTGACAGAATGTCATATCATTGACACAGCTTTCAGACGGAAAAACTTTTTAATCACAAGTAGGTGAACATACAGCCTGAAGAGTGAAGACTTTGAATTATAGCGTGGCATTTCACACAATTTTCCGTCGTAAGTGAGTTAATATACACTTTAAATAGTATTTACTTTGATAGTGACGGAAAATGTTCCCACCATTTGAGGGTTAATACAGTGTATACTTTGAAAGTGTGCCATACATCTGCACAATATTTTTTTCGTCGCTTGTGCGCTGGAGGATGTGCGCGCATGCAGCCAAAGTTGAACGTGCCCCTTGAAGAAAAATATGCTTTTAAAGCGTGTTATACGATTGACACAGTTGACAGACGGTAAAGGTTTCCGTCATAAGTGCGTGTGTATACAGTCTAAACTATGTCAAACCATTGACACAGTTTTAAGACGGAAAAGTTTGACGATATGCACACACGCCTACACTGGTCCACTGTCAAAGAGAGGTTGTACGCAGGAACACTTTCAATGTTCAAGAAAATTCTCACAACCAAAAAGCCAGAATCAATCTACAAAAGATTACAGACAGTTAATGATACTCACCAACACAATACACGCCTAGCGCATAGGGGGGGCTTCAGACTGCCAAAACCAAGAACAGCCTCAGCCAAACGAACATTTCTGTACCGCTGCACTAAATCATATAACACACTTCCACAACACATCAGACTATCCGCACCCACATCGTTTAAGAAACATATCCGGGAATGGTTGAAAACTGTGGTGGACACCTCCAAACCCTTACAAGCATGGTGGTAGTAGAAATGTAGATATGTAAATATGAATCTTTGTCTAAATTTTATTTTTACGACCTCTGACCTCTCGGTACTACTTGCATGTTGTGTGTGGTTATGTAGTGTGTAGTTAAGCCTTACCATGTTGTGATGAAAGTAGTTTGTAGTCAACGACTCCAGGAAGAATAGTATGTATGGCAAATGATGTCTGTACAAACTAATGGAGATCGGTCTAATAAACAAATAAACAAACAAGTACTGTGTCATAACTGCGTGAATATACAATCTAAATAGTGTACACTTTAAGTATGTCATACCATATGCATCGACAATGTTTTAGGACGAAAAACTGTTCCTCCACAAAATTAGTGCGCGACTATGCAGTCCAACTTTGACAGTGTGTCATACGATTGACACAGTTTTTGGAAGGCAAGTTCTCCATCATAATTGGGTGCATGAACAGTCTAAACAGTGAATACCTTTTTTATTGAAACATATAATGACAAAACGCGGTGGTGACACACTCAACTTAAACTTATATTATACAATAATTGTGAATACCTTGACAGGATGTCATATCATTGACACATTTTTTGGCCGGAAAAGTTTTCCGTCATAAGTATGTGAACATACAGTATAAACAGTGAAGAACACAGTTTTTAAACGGAAAAGTCTTCCGTCATAACTGCGTGGATATATACAGTCGAAACAATGCATACTTTGCTTTGACATTGTGTCATGCCATTGACACAGTTTTAGACGTAAAGGTTTTTCATCTCAAGTGGGTTAACATACAGACTAAACAGTGTAAAAACTATACATTTATTTTTATTAAAAAGTGTGTCATATGATTGACACAGTTTTTGGAAGGCAAGTTCTCTCGTCATAATTGCTTGCATGAACAGTCTAAACAGTGAATACCTTCAAGTTGACAGGATGCCATATCATTGACACGATTTTCGGATTGAAAAGATTTCCGTCATAAGTTATGAACAGACAGTCTAACAGTGAAGACTTTGAAAGTGTGTCATGGCGGAAAAGTCCTCCGTCGTAACTGTATGGATATACAGTTGAAACAGAGCATACTTTGCTTTGACATTGCGTCATACCATTGACACAGTTTTGGGATGGAAAGTTCTCCGTCATATATCGATATCTTAGTGGATATCTAAACCATGCATACCATTGACAAAGATTTCAAACGGAAAATGTTTCCATCATTTACAGGTTAGCATACAGTCAAACAGTGTATACTTTGAAGTGTGTCATACAGCTGAATATGCACAATGTTTTTTTTCTCGTCCCCTGTGCGCTGGAGGATGTGCAGCCGAAGTTGAACGTGCCCCTTGAACGTCAATGATATGACACAGTTTGAAAGTACACTGGGGTGTATAGTCACGCACTAATATATAATTCCTCTATAAAATTAGTGCATGACTATGCAGGTAAACAGTGTTTGAAAGTCTGTCATAAGATTGACAGTTTTTCGGAAGGCAAGTTTTCCATCATAATTGCGTGCATGTGCAGTCTAAACAGTGAATGCCTTTAGAGGATGTCATACCATTGGCACGATTTTCGTCCGTTATTACGAAGTATGTCAACATACAGTCTAAACAGTGAATTGTTTGAAATTGTGTCATACCTTTGACACTGAGCTCTCAAACGGAAAAGTCCTGCCTCATAGCTGCGTGATATACAGTCGAAACAATGCATACATTGCTTTGACATTGTGTCATACCATTGACACAGTTTTGGAAAAGTACTCTGTCATAACTGCGTGAATCAAACTAAATAGTGTAGACTGTAAGTGTGTCATACCATCGACAATGTTTTAGGACGGAAAACTGTTTCTCTGTAAAATTAGTGTGTGTGACTACTAGTACAGTCCAAACAGTGTACTTTGAAAGTGTGTCATACGATTGACACAGTTTTTGGAAGGCAAGTGCTCCGTCATAATTGCTTGCATGTACAGTCTAAACAGTGAATACCTTGACAGGATGTCATATCATTGACACATTTTTCGGACTGAAAAGTTTTCCGTCATAAGGCCATGTTGATTTGATTATATGGATGACATCCTCTGGGAACCCCAAAACTGATGCGCGCGTGCGAATAAAAAAATGTTTTGCAAAAAAAAAAAAGTTGCTTTCACTATGAAATCTGCGTGGTCATGAAGGTTGAACAAATGGCACAGAATATGTTATGGCGAATAATTTACTCTTCGAATTCATTTCTTTACATTTTTGTCTTTTTTTTCCTTTGATTTTGGCATTCTACGACATTGGTATCGTTTCTAAATGTTTTCCTTGCAACTTATGGTATATTTTGCTCATTTAGCAACTGTTTTGCACGATTTACAGTATGGTTGAAAACTTTTTTTTGGGAAACGGCTGAAAATTCATGCGCGCGCGGATGTCATCCATATAATCAAATCAACATGGCCTAAGTATGTGAACATACAGTCTAACAGTGAAGACTTTGAAAGTGTGTCATGGCGGAAAAGTCCTCCGTCGTAACTGTATGGATATACAGTTGAAACAGAGCATACTTTGCTTTGACATTGATTTTTGATTTGATTTATTGAGATGCCTAATCTTCCAGGGCTCATTAACAGTACAACACATAAAATACAAGCACTGAATACATACAATCATTGCAATTACACATTAAAATAATTGAGGTTGAGGCCAGAGGTCATTTAACTAATTATGACTAAAATCAACAATAAAACTTGTGAGTTACTAAATTGCTTCGAATATATACAATATTGTCAGGGTAAGCCTTTAAGTTCCATAAAGGTGACGTGTCATTTTGCATCATACCATTGACACAGTTTTGGGATGGAAAGCTCTCCGTCATATATCGATATCTTAGTGAATATACAGTCAAAACAGTGTATACCTTGATATTTTGTCAAACCATTGACACAATTTTCCGGCATAAAACTTTTTCTTCACAAGTGCATAACTACGTGTATATAATATAAACATTGTATAGCTGTACTTTGGCAGTGTGTCATACTATTGACACAGTTTTCGGGTGGAAACGTTTTCCGTCATCAGTGGGTGAATATACAGTCTAAACAGTATATATTTTGCCAATGTGCCATACCATTGACAAAGATTTCAGACGGAAAATTTTTCCGTCATAAGTGGGTGAATATACACTTTAAACAGTATTTACATTGACAGTGTGTCATACCATTGACAGTTTTACACAGTTTTCAGACGGAAAATGTTTCCATCATTTACAGGTTAGCATACAGTCAAACAGTGTATACTTTGAAGTGTGTCATACAGCTGAATATGCACAATGTTGTTTTTTTTCGTCCCCTGTGCGCTGGGGCCCTCTCTGACAGTGTACCGGTCACTTGCGGTCTGCCACAGGGTACGTTATTGGGCCCACTTATTTTCACCGCTTATATTAACAGTGCAGCACAACAAGCGGTCTCGAGGCGCTGGAAGTTTGTAGACGACCTAAACTTACTGGAAGTACGAAACCCACCTACAAGTTCCTCTCATTTGCAACAAGACCTGACTGACTTAGACAACTGGTCAAAGGAAAGCCACATGATGCTGCACCCTGGGAAGTGTAAAGTTATGTATGTCTACTTCAGTAAAGCTTTGCACATCCCACGGCCTCTAACGATCAACAATGTTGTACTTCAGGAAGTCAGCTCCATGAAGATTCTAGGGATCCACCTCCAAGCAAACTTGAAGTGGAACATACATGTTGACACGATTTACCACAAAGCCAGCTAAAGGCTATACCTCTTGTGCAAACTGAAACACTTCCACCTCCCCATTGAAGACCTTGTGTCTGTCTACATCTCCTACATCCGCCCAGTCATGGAATACGGGGCACCCGTATGGCATTCCGGACTCTCTAACTCCCTCAGCAACAAAATTGAGAAAGTACAAGGTAGGGCCTTGCGGATCATCCTGGGAGCCAGCTTCACGTCGTACTCTACGGCATGCGCGCAACTTGGTCTTCCTACACTCTACGCACGGCGCCACGAACTGACTGCAAAATTCGCCAAATCCCTGGAACAGTCTGACCAGTACAGACATTTACTACCACCGTTACGGGGGGAAGTGAGTGGAAGAAAAACTAGGTCATCTCACAAACTCGATAGTATCCACTGCAAATCAGAAAGATATAACTCTAGTGCAATACCTCACATGGTGCGACTGTTGAACTTGTAAGAAAAAAAACTGCCCTATTCTAAATTATATTGTATAATG
>NW_017803943.1:607708-684446 GCF_001625305.1 Branchiostoma belcheri | reverse complement strand
AATTATGCAGATATTGTTCCTTTGTCTCTGACATCATCTGCAGTTTACTTTCATCTTGCTCGAATTGCACCCTATTCTTGATATTCGAGTACGACATTATCATTATGACGAAAATGTACTAAATAATGACAGTAAATGTCAATATCAGACAGATTTCCTCAACCAGAAGATTTTTGGTTTTTGCTGCCCTGAAACTTCACTGGATGACTTTAACTAAGACCTATACAATATTTGTAAGTTGACCTCATCCAGTGCTCCTGTGAGTTATCTGCGGACACTAAATTCTGTGTACATTCAAAGAAATCAATTACAACGAATGAAAAGATCTACACACGTTTCAAGAAGGGGAGAAGAACTTGGGTCGATATTTGTTACAACAATTCATCATTTCCAAATGTCATTCCCTCCCTCTGGGTAAGTTTTATAACCTCAAGGTTCTGGTCAGCTTTGGCGAAATCTATCATGAAATAAACTTAATGTAGCGGCTGGGACAAAGACAAGTCAAGAATCGTAAAATGGTAAACCCTAAATGTTGCCACTGCGTTTATAATGCGTTGAAATATTCCCACGTTGCGAAGCATTTTACTCATCATAAAAAGAAACTTGTGACCTTCAATTTTTTGCCACCTTCAGAAGAAATGAATCATATCGGAAGCCTAAAAAATGGCTACCCTGACCCGCATATAATTGAAATCTTGCTTGATTGAGTATGCTTTTTGTACTGCCATAATTTACACCGCCCTACCTTGATCTAATCCAAAATGCGTTTCTTCCGCTCCAGATATCCGGAAGTCAGGACCTTCAATTTCCGGTCACCTCTAGAAAATCAATCATGGCGGCTGGCAATATAGAATAGAGACCAGCGTGACCGCTGAATCCCTGAAACCAATGATTTGATGGAATGCATCTGTGTACACTGACCTAATTTGTTAGCCTTCACTGTGCCCAAGCCTGCAGTGCTGCTGAACGAATATTGTCTGGTTGCCTCACAGGTGGAATTCACTGGGAAGGTCATTACAAAAAAAAGAAAGACAAAATAGCAATTGGCTCGACCTATGCACGTAAGGGTAGAATGCTTCTATTTGAACTGCCATAAGATGACGAATGCCAATTCGTCCCATATCAAGATGACTCGTTTTTCTACTCCCAGAAGAAGGAGACTGAGACCTTCAATTTTCGGTCGCCGCCATGGAATCCATCATGGCGGACGGTTAGACAAGATGGCGGTGGGCATGACCCACGCAAATCGTTGCGTAGCACTACACATTGCCATAATTTCGAATCGCCCATTCCCTCCCCAGGTCTCTATAGCTAGGAATCAATCATAACCAGATATCGTGGTGCTGACAAGGTGAGATGAAATGGCGGCCAGCCTGACCAGTGTTTGATTGAATATGCTTTGATTTTCGTTCTCAAAATTGCCGACAGGTCATCTCGATCCCCTCCTGATCCAATTTGATTCATTGGCCTTTATGGATACCAAGGAAGCCTCGACCTTTACTTCCGGTTACCTCAAGGAAAGCAAAATGGCGGCCCATAAAAACAAAATGGCGGACGACCTGACCTAATCCTGTCAAACTTTTTAGTAAGAAATTCCCTTGACGTATGGCCCTCTTTCTGCACTAATTAACACTTAATTCATACTAATCCACCATGCCTCCTTTCCTGTTACATTAACGCCACAGGGGTTGATTTAAGTGCTGATTAATTAAGATGCGATGAAATAGAAAATAGGACGCTCCTTCATCGGCGCGAGGAAACCTGCTTCTAAAGATGACAGCCTAATCCGTCTTCCTTTAGCAAAATGCTGTGAGTTTTCAATCTGTTGACACGCTTTAGAGACCAGGCACAGCATCTCTGATGCACATTTTTTAAATTTCAACGTGCAAACAAAACAATGCATTGACGCACTCATGCAATGCGCTTATATTCACGTCACCACTACAAATAAGATAAGAATTACAACACATGATGCACAATTGTAGCATGCTCTAGAGTTGTAAGTCCAAAACTTATCTTACACTCTTTTATTTAGAGTTGGGATATGTTCACTTGCCAGCAATGCATCGACAGATTGAGCGACAGCTATGTTGTCAGACTCATATAGACTTATTAGCTTGGTTACCAGGTCCATGTTAGCTCCCGAGTTCCTCTCCGCAAATAGTTAGTTGGGAATCAACCAGGTTTAGACCTATTTGCGGAGGAGATAATATAGACTCGGGAGCGAAAATAGGTATGGTAACCAGGCTATAGACATACAGCCGGATATGCAGAAAATTTCACGAACATTTTGTAGATTAGATTGCTCAACACGATTAAGTATTACGCAACACGCCTCAGAATTATTTCAACATGTAACATCTAGTCCTGAAGGAAATGTGGAAGGCGTATGGAGTGAAATAAACTACGTGTGAAATCTCAAGTGCTGTCAGCCCGTAAAGGACAGAAGTGGTCATTATGAAGGGTCTACGTCCTCTAAACATGACAACCACTTTAGCTTAAGTGCTTCTCTCAGCTCAGTACGACGGCATCACGCTGGGCGACAGCAGAACCATTCATTCAATCTTAGATTCCACATAACCGCAAACTTAACAAGTATATGGTGAGGTTGCCAGCACGACTGCCAAACGGTATGTGCTTTCACATTATTATTATGTATACTATGCTAAGAGAGCTCGCAAGGCACAAGACAAGAACAAGAACACGGTGGGCGAGAAACACAGTGAGGACGAGTCGAGCTGCCTCTAAGCATACAGCACTTTTTTCGGGAACATTTGACTTCTGTCTATCCTTGTTATTGCTGTATTTGATGCTAGTACCCATGACGTTCGTCGTACCACACATGATATTGCTTATCTTTACCGGTTTGATTAACATCCGTGTCCATAATATCACCAGGGTCCATAATATCGCCACCTTGATCATGAGAAACAGTGTGCTTAAAGATATTTTTACTGCAACATACTTTTGGTATGCACTCCTGCACACCTCAAATGTACATACCTAGGGTATGTTGCAGTAAAAATATCTTTAAGCACACTGTTTCTCAAGGTGGCGATATTATGGACTATGGTGATATTATGGACACAGATGTTAGTACATTGTATATGTCTTCGGTTAAACTACTGATACTACCCGAACCGTGTTTTCTATGTTAACCATGTAATCATTTACAATTCTAAGTTCAAAGTTTCGGTTCTGCGATTAAGCAAGCTATTCCAAGAGCTACCAATCATCAGCAGTGCATAAACAACTCCGAGCAATTTCATCAGCAGTGTCCACGCGTGAGACATCCTATAATAGTCCTCAGGCAGGTTCCCGGATGAAGAAGTTGGGTCTCATCTTCTCGGGGAATCTGCCGGCCTCATTTTGGATAGGGACGAGTTATGAGGTCTGTAATCACACCGGAGTGGGCCTCTCTATGATGGATAGGGCAATAACTGTATTGAATTTCTAATCTGGCAAAGTACGGGATGATCATGGAGTCCATGGATCTTCATGTCAATCTGAATCGGGGAAGGTTCTTCTGCCGTAATGAGCATCAGCCCAATGAATGGCAGAAATTATAGTGGAGGAAGATAATGGACGACTAGATACCCACATTACAGGACTACTTGTAAAATAGAAGCTTAGAGGCGGTAGAAAAATGGGGACAATGAGGGCACTAAGCAGAGAGGTCGCATATGATAGATGTGTATGTGGCGGGTACGTAAGGGGGCGGCTTGGGTGCAACGGAGGAAGCTTTGTTCAGCTTCAGCCTAACATGATGCGTTGATGCCGTTTATTGGTCAATACGTAAACAGCCGTTTCAAAGATAAGGTGATGGACAAATGACTACCTTTTGACATGATGCTGTGCTGTTTACAAAGAGATCTGTTATTGGGTGTTTAGAAAATCGAATCATCTATGAACTTTTAGGAGACAGGTACGTTTTTCAAAAGTCACTAGTCTTGCAGATTGACAACCTCCCCACCAGAAGTGACCCGTCATCTCCAGTCTCTGCCACACTACCCCCAAGGGCGTACTCTGCATGTTACCTTTAAGGTGCTAACTGTCAGTGATGGATCTAAAGGCCAAATGTCGTTGACATTGAGTATCCGAAACAATCATTAATAACACTACACTGTCGCTTTTGGACTGTCATACGCAGCTAGCCCTTATTGAATAATTCTACACGCAGGACTGTAACTAAAAGCTCAAGCAAGCGAACACTGTTGACCCAATTGGAAGATATTTGATAAAAATATCAGATACATTGTTTTTTTATTCGTTGAACTTTGAATATCATTTTCATGTTACAGAGTTTAGGAAAACTCTGCTCGGTCAATTTTTTTGACAGTCATAAATGGAGCTTGTATCTCAAAGACAAAATAAGCGTTAGAGGTGACATATGTTCTGCATGATTTCCTAGGTTTGGCTTCCTGTGGACATGCAATGGAGTACTTCGATAATTTCGTGGCAGTTGCAAACCTAGGTGGTTCTGGCAAGATGAGGTATGAAACATTAGCCTACCAAAATACGACTGTAAGCTACGAAAACTTTACCTCTGAGATTGCAATGCAATGTAAGTGGACGGAGCGATAGCTTGCTTCATCATGATATATTGCGGTATGCTGCTTGTATGTGTTTCTTTTGATTAGCTGATTCCTGGTTCTTAAAACCTAATAAAGACTCCGAAACTAACGCATAGTTTTTTCTCCAAATTCAATTACTATGCCAAATGAAAGGGACAAAAAGATATATAGTTGCAGCATCCACAAGATAATTGTACTCAAGCAACTGGATAGATTTTGGAAACTTTCAGACTTTTCAAGTAGTAACCACCGCTTTTCGTCAGTGTCTCTACATCAGTTACAAATTGTATCTATGCATATTGTAGAAGAACATCCGACGATGCTGATAGATACACGATACCACATTTCCTAGTAATTCACCTGGAAGGGAAATGTAGCATACAGCTTCCAGATATCATCTGATCACTGTCTAGTGTCTCTATTGCTATCGGCTACTGCCTTTTCTCTTCTGATATTTATGTCGAGTAGTACAGTTATTTAATACATCATTTCGACAAGACAAGATTTGAGTAAAGAAACAAATCTAAGAATCTTCAGCAAAGTTTGACGTACCCTCGGGGAGTTTAGGAGAACATACTTCAGGATGTCATTAATCAAACCCGTCAGAAAGTTGTGTTTTATTAACGTCAAATACGATTACCAAACGAGACTGACAAATCCACCTCTAGATTGTTTTCATAACTGCATTTCTGTAATCTCCAAACAGCTGCACATCTTTTGGTGGCTGCAAAGACAGTATCGAATCTGCCAGGCAGTATCCATGTGCCAGACAAAGTACCAGTACAAGAAAGAAAGCCCGATAAAAACGCAGAAAACACGCCCAAAATAAGCCGGAGACTGGACCTCTGCTTGGATATCAGCATTTATGCTCACTAGCTATGTCAGGCATCTAGAGACTGGATGACAAGATGGGTAATGTGGTCGAGCTTTACCATCGTACAACAGAAAATACATGAATGCTGTTTGGTGCTAATTATAACGAATAACCTTACGGTACGAAATGCATGCAAAAAGTTGATGAAACTATCTAATCCCAAGACTAAAGTAATGTCTCAGTAGGCAAAAACATATCTTCTGTTAGCCCTCTGCAGACGCTAGGAGTTTGTGTATTAGAATACTAATATTCCACATAGCATGTAGGATGACGATAGCCTATCACATGCTCCTTACTTGAAGCATATCGAAGCAAAGTTCCGTCATAGATTTCTAAGAAAAAATCAAACTGGCCCCTCCCAGTGCGCAGACCCGCGCTGAAAATATATGGCAGCCACAGAATAGCATATCAGCAAGTTCGTATAATAGGTATAAATCGTCTGGGCACGGGATAAAGAAAGATGAATGGAAGTTATTTCCATGTAATGAACTTGTTCTATTGACCGACCCAAATTTCACCAGACGTCTATCCGGGCCGGCAGAAAACGGCTCATTACCATTCAGAGCACGTAGTACACGTGTTCACATCGGTGGGGGTATGGGGGTATTGACAGATTCTTGAATATTTTAGAGTTCTAGTGATTAATTACGAAAGATGCGGAATTATGGCTACCAAATGCCATCCATCATATTGACCTATTACATTTCGGTTCGACAACGTCGATTATGTTCCTTGTGCCCCGGGTTCTCCTCTTTAATATTCATTCCCCAATGATTACTTCCGTGATTAATGATCATGACAAATGGAGATTAAAGTATTAATTAGAACAGGAGTCCGTTAATTGACTGTTTTGCTGAAGTTTGCGTACTTGTCTAAGAAAGCTTTTACGGGGCTGAAGTCGCCATGAGATTAAGTGTACTTTATTTTCATTGTACCAAATCACGCGCACTGTCGCGAGATTTCCCGTTGCCGAAGCTTGCCCGATTGTTATTGGTTATTTCGAAGTAAAAAATCTCCCAAAGCGAATAACTTCTCATGGATCGAAGAACTTGTTGTATGGTCTCATTATAATCAAAACATAACCGGTGCGGAGACATGTAACTTTTGTTGTACGTTCATATTTTTCTTTATAAACAGTAATTGACAGACAACCATAAGATGAAGAATGTTCGGTGTGCAAGAGACGTATTCTGTTCTTCACGAGATTAATTTGCACCCATCTGCACTGGATGATATTAGACGTGCGTTATTGTCGTCATAGCATGCACTTAAGGCTTCCCGTTTTCTCCGAAAAGCACTATACACATGCTGAGGATTTTAAGTTCTAAGAGCTTTTATGTACTCAACTGTCTCTACCATAGCCAATAAGATGTACATAGTTGTAGAGTTATATAAGCTTTGTTCTCAACACAAGAAAGGAACACACTATATGAATTTTCAGTTGATCTCGTCGACCATCATCAGATGCATGATTCATTGAGCGTGATGGCGGCAAAGCTTAAACTCTACAGCTATGGGTTCTACCAACACAGATGAGCTTTCATGTCATTCGAAGAATATATAATCTACCTCAAAATGGCATTCAACATTCAGGATTTGAGAGTATCCCCAAGAAAATACCCCTTATTGAAAAAAAGTGAATATTGAAAGAAGTATGCAGAACAATTCGATACAGACGGAGTTGTCTGGCTCTGCATTAGATGATGCTCTTGTATTGTAGGAAGCTGCTTTGGCGGAGTTGCCTGGCCCTAGGCCCTGAATGAACTGGATGATGCTCTTGTCGTTGCTCAAGTAGGATGTCAAACAAGAGAGCAAGGTACTGGTAACATATAAGCAAGCAAGTTTGTTCTTTTTCAAAGTTTCCTCAGGGCAACTCGGAAGCAAAATTTTCCTGACATTCCTGAACAACCTTGAAAACCTTATGCATAGAATATCGCAATGTTGTTGAGATAACCAGGCGGCCTTGTATGTGCACTAGACGATAACAGCTGGTTTTCCACTTCCTATAACATCACCAGCAAGTCTTATACCGGAATCAAGCGGTAAGCCTTCCCAGCCGGCCGGAGGAAGCTCCTCTGACAGAGTTGTCTGGCCCTAGGCCCTGAATGAACTGGATGATGCTCTTGTGTTTCTCAAGTAGGATGTCAGGCAAAAGAGTAAAGTACTGGTAACATATAAGCAATGTTGCAAGCAAGCAAGTTTGCTATTTTTCAAAGTTTCCTTGCTACTCGGAATCAAAATTCTCCTGACATTCCTGAACAACCTTGGAAACCTTATGCGTTAAAAAGCACAATGTTGTTGAGATAACCAGGCGGCCTTGTATGTGCACTAGACGATAACAGCTGGTTTTCCACTTCCTACAACATCTCGAGCAAGTCTTACCCCGCACTCAAGCGGTAAGCCTTCCCAGCCGGCCAGGGGAAGCTCCTTTGACTTGACAGAGCGAGTTTCCTCCAGGCGGGAAATTGAGTCTTGCCGTAGAACAATGTAAACGGCTCGACCTTAGCGGCAGGCAGACTGCAGCCGGCGCCGGCTGTGACAGTGGCCGTTCTTCAGGTAGACGATAAGTACACACAGGCGGGCACGGCCTCGCCGATAGCCGGTTTTACCATTCCTCCTCCGACTGATCTTTTTATTGAACCATCATGAGGAAAAAGTATCAATTATTTACCGAGGTTAAATTGCTCAAGTAGCGGGAATGATATTAAACTCATAAGTTTTAGGAAGTAACTATGACGGGATGAATATAAGGTCTATGTAGTGAACTTTGAGCATCCCTGCGAAGTTCGGTGCCAGTTCATTCAAACTTAATACATGAGACTGAGGTATACGGGTTTTAACTTAAAACATGCGTTCTTATTTCCTAGCAAATATTACGTCTATGAAGATTGACTTAGGAGTATTCGTCAAGAGCGACTATCATAGGAAAACATAACACTAGTCCTGAAGTACTCAATATCAGGGGCGCTTCAAAAATTGATTAACACCTGGAGGACAACAGGCTAAGTGGGACTCCCCTCCAGACATCTGACCATTTGTATGACATGTGATAGTCTAAAATCAATCCCATGAATTCCTTAGCACTTCGCCTCATTTGCCAGTAGATGCGTTTCTATGGCTCTATTTGCGAGGGGGGATGATCATACTGATGGCGAGAACATACTCGTTTATCTACAGGATCTGTGTTGAAAGTGTAAGAAGTACAAGGTTTCAGACACATGTCTAGAGCTCAAGTATTTGGGGTTAGCTCGCGAACGTATATCTGAGAGAAACCAAACTGAACTGACTCTCGTCGCGGGTCGTAAATGGGTGTATTTACCCGGCGAAGTACCCCGGACTCCCCCGATACCCCGGCAACCCGCGGGGCCTTACCAGGCATTACGGCTTAATGGTAACCTGATGACATCCCGAGACGTCGTGTCATCAACCCTTCAATCAAGATAAACCGTTGTCATGACAACTCTGACACGGGTTTAATCAACATTCACGGGAAGATGCCAGAACTGGATCTGCGAGTTGCAGACATGCGCCTTCCCCTGGTGCATTGTGGCAGATGATCTGACAGATGCGTAAAGCCCCTGTCGCATATTCACAACCTTCCGAACACCCGGCGAGCAAAGTTGGCTGAAGTTCGGGAGCAGTCTGACCAGATTAAGGACACGCCTGCATGAATCGAATTTGAGTTGAATTTGAGTCAAATTTTATAAAAGATTGACTGCCAACCATGCTCCGAACTACCCCCGAACACAATCCGACATGCTCCCAACTTACTCCGTGGTTGGGGGAAAATCGGCAAGTGTTCAAGAGGCCATATTCGGCTCTGCTTGATTCGCAAAGATTGGCAAATTGGAAATATGGAAGAAATGGGGAATAAAACTCGGTTGTCGGTGGAAAAATGTTATATGATGCTCGTTTAATGAAAAGTGAAAGTTCCAAAACCATGGACAAATGCCACCCTCCGATGCACGCAAGACATGACTTCAAGATTAGGTCTAACATCTTCCCCCAAAGTAAGGTTAATGGGTACAAATTCTATTCCCCCTCTACCTGCGCCCTGGTAGACCAAATCTCCAGGTCAGGGTTCCTCCGCTACTATAATGAGTAGAAAATTGAAACTACACATTCTTCAGATTGGAAATCCACCTGGCGACACGGAACGACCGCGTTCAATGGACAGAGGGAAGTTCCGCATCCATCCGGCCGACCTGGGCGGCCTGCTTCATTCATCTTGGCAGTAGCTGGGAGCCAGTGATTTCTACCTTAGCTATCATGAGTTTCTTTCGCTACAGTTATTGTATTGTCTGCCCTGACCTCCCGGCGTCGGCTAACACCGGCTTGCATTACAGACCATTCTACCGACGCGCGTATCGAAGAGCACACGCGTAAATCTGCTTTATGTTTCGCAATCCCATTTATAGACATGGGCTGTGGAAAATTACAACCAGTGCACGGTTCATCTCAGACGTTCCATCACCCTCACCTTCTTTTTTACGCTCCGCCGTGCTCCGGGAATTCGTATTTGGGTAAACTTTCTAAGTACTGCGAAGATTTGTGAAATCGTCTGGTTACCTACGTGGGCTGCTCTGCTCTAAACTTTGGGCCGCAACAAGGCAGTCATGTTGTATTGTGATAACCTTTTTTTAAAGTTATTCCTTAAATTCAGGGTTGACGCTGTGTAGCTCTCTACGAATCAGGCAGCTGAATTTAGAATTGGAAACCTTTACGCTTAGGTCACATCTCCAAACAGGGACCCGGCTAGGCTGTTTGCGTGCACGAAAAATTAACAATCCATATCAACAATATAGTGTACACAGATAGTACAAATGATTTTTAAAAACATTTTGTATTTGTTGTATTTATCAGACTTTTCGTTCCTGGAAGGTTGCCCGGCTAGGAATTTGACCTTAACGTTACTCAGACTACAGCAAGTAAGACTACCCTTCATCTGACGTAAGTATTAGCGATAACACAACAACACTGACCCGCCTGAAGCGGCTCAGCCATTCATCTTAAGATCTCACATCCGCTTCGACCTTACGTCACCCACGTGACAAATGACGCACCTATGCGGCTCCGAGACATTACAAGGAACGAGAGGGTAGGAATATATGACGGGTATCGGTAATCCATGACTGAAAGTCTCTCTGGCCTAATTATGAAGGCGAACGGGATACATCCGCTCACGCAACGGGCAGACTGTTATACACCGGACCATGTGAGAGGCATGTGAGCTGGAAATGAAACTAGCATATATGCATCAGAGCTATTACTGTGCGTTTATCTCTCTTCCATAGTACGTAACGGGCAATCGGAGGTCCCTCAAAATCTACGCCTGAATTCGATCTCAGGCGAAACTTTATATAGAATAGTTAGCGTGAATTCGCAAAATGCAAACGTATGCACTGTGCACAAAAGTGATTTTGAAAGTTTGCCATTCTTTTGCTTTTCTCTTAACCCTCCTGAACACTAGCCAGACATCCCCAACCGTGCGCCAGCCGAATGTATCTAAATTTGTGGGTTCGTCGGGAGGTTCGATCATAGTTGGCTGGTATTCGGCTGTAAGTCAGCAGAACGCCAGCCAACCATTCAGAAGTGAGTCAGCAGCGATCAGGGTGTATTTGGGGGTCAAATTCGACTCAAATTTAACTCAAATTCGTTTCGACTTCCATAACTCTGGTCGGGTCTGTTTCCCTGGATGTCTAACCTTCATTAACGTATAGAACACCCATGTACAACACATCTACTGTGTAAACTTGTGTTGAATACCAACAGTATCATTGGCTAGAAAGAAGTACATTGTTTTGTAACATTCTCGTACTTAATAGCTGGGAACCCCTACCTCATGTCGAACGATGATATTCAAGAGTGCCCTCAATTATAACCTTGTTGTCATGAAAATGCATTTGGATTCCAAGTAGTGTTCTAAAGAGAGAGGCATGCTGTGACTACAATTCCCGGAAAGTTGGTGTGACAATGACGGATGGACGCAGGGGGGCCATGACAAAGAGGGATGAGCTGAAAGCTGTAGAAACCGCGGATGATAGCGGCTTTGTCACGTCATGGTGGGGCTCAAACGTGAAGAAGTCATGTATGAAATGTCGTCTGAATGCCAAGTGCTGAACACAACGTCAGAACCTAACTTTGGGGGCAACTGGATTAATATGATTGTTCAGATAGCATTTCGGTTGTCATTGATTTTCGTCTTGTGTGGGATGCAGGAAAAGGCAGACAAAGAGATAAAGAGAATGGGATGCAGAGAAGGATGTAAACGTACAGAGAGACACTAATCAGATAAAGAGAGTAAGAGAGTGAGAGAGAGTGAGAGAGAGAGAGAGATTGTCTATGTATATACATGTATAGGAGATTGCCGAAAATTCCTTGATCCATGCATGTAATCATGTTGCTAAGTTTTTCTTACATGTTTAAATTTTACAAAATATCAGAATATCCGTATATTCCATCTGAAACATTGTGTCAATTCGTGTCTATTGAGTCGGAAATATATCTTACTGGACTTAGAGGTGACGCGACTGAAGGTTGTAAATGAGGTTTTATTTTAATCGTCAGAAATGAAAAGCGCCATCATTGCTTGTAATTTGTTCAGAAAATGAGGCGGAAAATAGTCTCTCTATACAAAGGAAAGGCCAAGCAGTGCGCAGCCTCTGCGAGTGAAGAATGTTTTCAATTACGCGCGATCCGTGGAATAAGCCGGTATCTCCTTTTCACACACGTCTGTGGGCACCATTATTCAGGAGGCTACTCATTAATTTTGCCGGACAATGTGCCCCAATTCTTAATCTAAACACATCATGCCAGATGGCTGGATGAAGCGCCATAATGTTATCGTTATTACCAAGGAAGGCCCTCACGAATTCGAGGACCTTTCGTTTCAAATGGCAATTGAATGTACCGTTGCTGTAAATAACACTGACTTCACACAAGATAACGCACCTCTATTGTCTTTACAAGAACTACAATTGCAGTCGTGCTTCTACTACAGAATGAATGAGTCAGCTCACTTGCAACAACCGTGCTTCACTCACTATCATCAGGAAAGTAATGCTGAACTATCAATACTGAGCTAGGCTACTTTAATAGACTCACAAATTTCTTCTAGAACTTTTAGCAATGTAAAGTTGCTGTAAATAGCTTTGACTTTCATTAGAAGTTACCTCCCATAGTGATACATCTTTGTCGTCTTTCCTAGAGCTACTATTAATCAGTGTGTATTGTCACTGCCACTGGCACAGAAACTGTGCTAGTCTTCAACAGACTATTGTGTTAGAAAGTGATGTTCTGCAGTGAATTATTTAGACATCTTGCGCCCTTTCTTTCTTAACCCCACTGGTTTGCCAGTATAAGACATAGAAGGACGAGTGGGCAAGAAGTAACAAATGGTCCTGTCAGAAAGACGAAAGACTTATCTAGTTGAAGAATGTGTAGTCATGATGAAGATAATGCCAGTACGCCCCTCCGCAGGTCTGCGGCTTTGTTAGTGCAAAAGACCAAAGCATCGATTTTGACACAGGTTATCGGTGTGGGCGGCGGATGGTTTTTCTGTTTCTTTGTTACCCAGAATTCCTCTGTGCGGCCTCTTATCAACATGGCGGACGACAGCTGGGAGTCACGTGACCGTTAGCGCACAGAGTGACGGGAATGATGTGAGCTGTGAGACTCGGAGAGCACCAGGCCCTCGGAGGGACGCCATTAGGCACAAAGACGGCTTCAGTCGAAGATCTTACTAATGGAAGCGTGTCTGTAACATTAGGAGTGTGACGAAGATTTGACACAAGAGATAGCGTGCTGTAATCCATTATGGCGTCCAACATAAGTCCATGGCTCACTGCGATCCCCAAACGTTATGTAGTTTTTCTTGGGAGAGAATGAAAGCACGAAGGGGATCAGCATCATATACAAGAGGCCCAATAAGTTTGGACGGCTGCCGTCGTTTCAAATTGTTTATGTGAGCCGTCCAATATTTTCGCGAGGCAGCTAAAATCTCACCAGTGTTACTGACGAAAGGTAGTGGATGCTACCTGAAAAGTTTGACCGTTTCCACAATCCATCCAGTTGCTTATCAAGTAACTTTTTTGGAGTATCTTATTACCGTGTCTAACCTTCATCGACGCAGCTAAAACCGTTTAAATCCACCACCTTTGTACCATACAAAGCACAAAACACATCACATTACAAACAGTTTAACTTTCCTGTAACATACCAGTACCGCTAATGCATATCTACATGTTTTGTATCCCCAGCGACCTAATTTCATAATTTGTTCATACCTCAATTTCAGTCCATTGAATTGTGAAGCAAAATCTGAAAACCAATACATAAATGGAACCAGTCAAAGCGCATGAGATAGTTCTGTTAACCGGTGTGTGATTCTGCTCGAAGGCAATCAGACTGCAGCGGAATTTTGATGGCAATGCCAGGATATGCTCAGCAGATTTACATACTGCTTGAACGAATGTTTGCACCACGACAGGCACCAGCACTGCGTAACTAATACGCTACAACGTCCTCAAAGGCAAAACGTCGCTGCACAGTGCTAACATGCTATGTACATAATCCTTACCAAGGTACGAACAATGACGTGGTCTTCAAAAAACACTACCTCGGGCAACGTCTGCGTACATCCACCCTCCCCCAGCGATTACACTGCCGCTGCCTTACCCTGGCATAATCTTCTCTTTGGCGGCATGTGTGAAATTGAATTTGATACCTGAATTCACCAACAAGGTGACTTGAAGCACAGGTGGGAACGGCGAGACAAATGACGGTCTCCCAACTTCGCACGTTTTTGCCGACTTAGCTCTCCGGTTATTCGACATCCCAAATCGTCCAGATCAAAGTGGGGGACTCAACTGAACAGTGCACGGTACATTACATGCAGATAAGCAGGCCATATCTATGTCTTATCGTCGCGCTGCAAGCGAATGAAATATGGCTCTCAAACACTACTCTTTTCCGTTAGTGTAGAACATAGAGTAGTGCAAGTAATCCAATGTCATCAACAACCAAATCAATATTTGAGGCATGTGGAGAAGCATTTTGTTCCCATTGCAGCGTAACTCCTCATTTAGCCCCCAGCTAGGCTTACTGTTCCGGTGCTGAGGTCTGTGTAAGGTGTCTGGTGGTGCTTTGGACGCGGGCGGGGGCCGTTCAACCTTCAGTACCTACATAAATGGCGTGGGGTATGCCCAGACATATACTTGACACATAGATTCGATATAATATTCGATTTACTATTAGTAGTAAATGGCAGTAAAGTTGAGCAATGTTTTGTAAACATTACCGGCATTTCCAATGCTAGTAAGCAAGTCCAGTAATTTCATTAACTACCATTATAGTTTTTAAAGTCAGTTCCGGTACTGTTTACAAAGTCAAAGCAAACATTATCCGACTGTGCTGGCATTTACTACCATTGTTAAATCCAACTTTCCGTGCAATGTTCTTCATGCATGTTATGAAATAAATAGATAAACATATAAAAAAAATAATATTGCGTTCTTTGAGTTTCTGCAGGGTCTCCTGAATGTGATTACCTCTACAGGAGTTGTGCCATTTCCTCCTTTGGTATCGTAAAAGACATGAATATCTGTCAGTCACAGCATTCACGGTGATTTATGTATCTAAATATGTAAATCTAGTGATATATCAATACACCGAAGTACTTAAGGGTAGCTCCCAGCACTTCCCATGGTGTATAAATGGGCTGGTGTTTCCCCGGGTGTCACGTTCCCCCACATGAAAAATTCAGGCTCACCAAAATATCGACAGCTGTCCTCGTCACGCAGTAACCCTAGAACAGGAATGTAGCCTTCCGCTGTAGCACGGAGGTAGTAAACTTACAATTCACACTGAGACTTATGTAATACCTTAAAGGGGTATTGTGTAACGTTTTTGCACCAAGACTTGGGATATTCTAATTGAGAGAACCTTCCGCTTTTCAACATTTTTGCAATTATCTCACATTTCTGACATCTATGGTTAACAATTAAACAGCCCACACGAGACGAACTCCAGGATGTAAAGAAACATGGCTGATAGCTTAGCTTCTAGCTTTTAAGTACACTTACAAGGTGTAATATAGTGCCACTTCCCTTTCCTTAAAGGCACTCTATGTAGTTTTTTGCGCAAAAAATTGAAATATTCTAATTATACTAAATTTTGGTGTTATTAGCAGTTACTATCACTTTTCACATTTGTGTTATTATTTCACATTTTTTTCGTATATTTTGTCTGTTCAAACAGTCCTTCTTCAGTTCCCGGTGCCACCGGTTTGCTCAGGCAGGACAACAACAACAACATACAGGGGTTGCCCCCTGGGGTGGCTAATTGGCCCGGGCATGCCAGGCTCGATAGACAGGGGCAGATGTCACAAGATATACCCTCCTTAGAAAAAACTCATATCTTTCACATGAGGTGGAATATAATTATCAACTTAGAGTATTTTGTTGGGCCGCAGTGAATAAACTGTGGCCATTATCCCTTCAAAAGAGATAAAAAATCTGGTAAACGATTAGGTATTTCAGAAACTGGTAAGCTATCAACTGACACCCCACTGGGATGTAGGTCAAACCACTGGGAGTGGACAATACCATATGTGTGGTTTGGCCAGAGGTTGAATAGAAGATCATTCACAGTTTTCTAAGCTTCTAAGGAGCAAGGATGTTGTATTTTTTGCTGGGGAGTATAATTTTGGAATACTAATGGGTTAAGCCAATGTACTATGTAAAGAAAAGAATAAAAAATATACTTTTTGTATTGTCAAAAAACTACATAGAGTGACTTTAATGGAACTTATTTGCAGTGGAGTACTTTGTAAAGAAATGACTAGAAAATAAACTTTTTGCATCGTCCCAATCTTACATTAGGCAGTTTTAACGTTATCAGAGACGTGCTTAAATATGGAAGATGATAGTGGACACTGACTCATTAGTAAATTATAATTATACTTGTAATTTTGTTTTAACTGTAAGGAGCGATTATAGAAATTTACTTTTCTTAAGTCTGCATCACCGAATTTTAGTGGAGATTGTAGTAATTCTTTGCCTTGGAGTTGTCAAATAAACGGGTTTAGGTATACTTTGGCCAGATCGTTTTTTTAGGTATCCTCGACCTTCTTGTTTATTGATTTGTCCATTTACTCGGGCGTAAAATCCAGAGCAATCACAACTAAAATGATATGTCGATGTCTAAGTGGGCTAGGAAACCAAATGGGGGCAATAAATATTTCGTGCTTTACCAAACAAAAAATATAAGCACGTAACCGGCCCGGTAAGTTGGACTATAGCTAGAGCAAAGAAATTGCTACATTGAGCTTTCCTCTCATCTGGTAATGAAATCACCAATCACCAATTAAATGTACGTTGTGACAACATATGCAGATGTACATGCAAAAACGAACGAGAATTCAAAGTATGATATCGTTGTGATAATGGGATAAATGTGATTATTTATGGGTAAGCAGATAATAAAAGTTGAGCTATATGGAGTGGGCTAAATAAAGACGGAGGGCGACACAGACTTTCTGCAACGTATGATTCACTGCTTAACGTGACGTCACAGGAACGGTAGCTCTCTCACTCCTTGACAAAGACTGGAGTTGTACAGTCGGGAATTTGGCTAAGTCCAATTTCTTGTGTTGGAAGTTACAGTTTAAACTTGCTTCATAATGACTTCAACCAACACAGATACACGGAGCATTTATCAATTGCCATATCACCCCCCCTCCCATTGGTATTTATATTTAATAAAAAATTGCAGGAATGGCCTGGTTAGAATCTAAAGCCTGTTAATTCCTGTGGAGAAGGACAATAACATATACATTTTACCCGCGGTACCCGACAACAAGCACAGGTAAACATTGTCAGCCTGATTACCCTACAAGGTGTCGCGGTACCAAGTGCTGTGCCACTGAAACTGAGCCAGCCAGCGTCGTAGAAACACAGTTTTACGAGATTTGGATTGCAAAACGCTGTTTCATAGCGGCACGGCGTTCCAACGAACTCGTGAAACTCCGAATCTAAGCAGTACTTCATTTCCTGGGATTCATTATCTGTTTCCGTTTCACCCCTCCCGTCGGCTCGTTGAACTTCTGCCTATCCATCTGCTAAGTTACGGGCCCTACAGGCGACGTTACGAGACGGTGATCGAATATTTACGACAGCTAATGCCGCTACAACTCCCCCAGCAACATGTGGTAACAGCGCAATCTTAGCACCCGCAGTTGCCCAAACGACTTGAAAAAAAAAACCTGGTGCGATGCTTTATGCAATACGAGGCACTCACTCAGGTGAACGTCGTAAAATGTGACAACAAACTCCCTCTGCTCCGATTCATCTTCAGTTGCACGAAAAACATTCAGACATGTCATGGCAAGCGTCTAACTGTCTCGGCTCTTTGTCTCACAGTGAGGAAATATCTAATGTGAGCTAACATCCGAAGAGAATTTTCAGCCACCCTTGCGTGTTTTCTAGGTCTGTCAAAATCGTTTTCCATTTCCCACGGAATGATAAGTTTTGAGGTATATAAAACGGGGATCCTATACTGTGAACTTTCCATACATAGCAGGTCCCAAGGCGTGCTAAGTGTGTAATTTCACATGACGTCAATGGCCCACGGATCCCGTATTTGAAATTGCCTGGAAGGGTAACTGTGATCAAGGGTGCCTTAGGCTTTTTGTGTAGGAGTGTCTTATTACTGCGGGCCAAATGGAAGGGCAGCAGCGTTTTTTAAATAATAGGACATCGCAGAAAAACCTATTTCGGTGGGTTTTAACCTTTGGGTAGCATACTGGCAGTCTGCTGAAATAACAGTGGTCGACAGTCTGCTTTGCCATTAATGAGCTGTGCCGTAGACAGACAACATAAATGCAATCCTGTCATCTTGCATTTACCGTGTTATTTAGGTAAAGTCTTTCACGTTCGTAGTATTAACTAGTTGGGAACTTTTCCAGACTAGGTAATAATATGCAAAGTCAAGGTCTGTAAAAGGAATACAAAAAAAATGAAATCCGCACTTTCCTGAGATGCTTGATATCTATTTATATAATCACGAGAATAGATGGCCATGATATCAACACATTTAACGGGACGATACTATTAGTGCCATCAGACAACATGCGACATATTAGGGTAATCAGGTAGACAACTTTGACCTTTGCTGACTCCCCAAAGACATCGTTATTTGGGTAAAGTCTTTCAAGTTCGTCTATTAATTAACTAGTTTCCAGACCACGTAATAATAAATCCACACTTTCCTGAGACGCTTGCTATCTACTTCTGTAATCACGAGAGTAGGTGGCCATGATATCAACACATTTAACGGGACGATACTATTAGTGCCATCAGACAACATGCGACATTTTAGAGTAATCAGGTAGACAACAGCGACCTTTGCAGACTCCCCAAAGATTAAGACATCGTTTCTGTAACATCTCTCATTTTTTGAGATCGTTCTTTGATAATATATGGGTTTTGAAAATGTATGCAACTATCATATCGAGTAGAAGATATTCTCAGACCACTTACGCCGCGCCCAGGTGACTTTTATACCAGGTAGGGGGAGGGGGGCTCGATATGACAAAGGTCACCATTGTGTACCTGATTACCCATAAACTGTCGCATTCCGCATTATCACCGATGGCATCCTACATACTAAAACTGTTGTTTGGACATATTTTTGCCTACGTTGTAGCTATCTTTCATGCACAGGGCCCCTCTAGATAGTCGTTAGTTGCATATCATTAGTTTCCAGGGTGATAAATCGCGAGGGCCAGAAGTCAAGAATCAATAATGTTGATTGCACAGTGTTTAGCGGAACCGACTGTTTCTTCACAGCCAAGGGCAAGTTTGATAGTTAGCTGGCCGGTACAACTGACCGCAGTGTGACATAATTGCCCGTGTGTGGCCAGTGCGCTGACAGATCGATCAGTATTGGGCACAGGCCAGTATTGCGAGTTTCCATTAAGGTACTAGTATGGTAAACATCCAAGAGATGTAAAGCTGTCAAAATCACCTACTTGAGTTTTAAAGCATGACAAACACACATTGACAAGGTATTTTGAGCCTTAAATTGTTCATTTGGTCCAAAATTCCTGAATTTCTTACGGCAGAACGCGTGTCTTTTGGCCAAAACAAACTCATCGTAACCTATAACCTATGACTACAGCTAAACAGACTAACATACAGATAGAGTTCTACCGGGCAGCTCAAACAAGCCTAAAAGCCTTTTTTCAACAAATTAAACTCAAAAGACAAAACCTCCAACCTGGAACACACCAACACTGACCAGCATATACCAAGAAAAAAACTGTTTTAAGTTTGTTTGGATGCGCTCAAAATGGACTCTCTGCACCTACGTGAATTACTGTCCTGTGCATTCTCAGAATTCTAGAAGGGATGGCGAGTATCACAAATAGATCGTAGTTCCACAGTGTCTAGGTGATGGATCAAGACGGAGCTCTCTGAGCATAACACCTTATGCGATGACATGTAGCTAACAATCACTCCAATTAATACAGTTACAGGTTTGTTTGCAACACGCAGCCCTGTTGTAGCCAAAGAAGTTCAACGAAATGAAGGCACTATTACGCCGGTTGAAATATTATTGTAATTATTTTCTGCTCCACGCTATACATTCCTAGCTTAAACCTTCTTCTAACACATCTCGGAGTTTGGACCTTCCGTGAGTAAGGCTTTATAAAAGGATTTGCTTGTCATATTTATCATGTTTCTCTTCACAGTTCTTACTTTTTATGAGTCTGGGGAAGGATGGACCTATAAACATGCAATGAGCAGTACTTTTACGAGCGCGTTGCTATTTTACGCTACTGTACGTACCTTGAATACCGATGCAATCACTGCACGGGGCTCTCTTTGTGTCTTACACTCAGGCTTATACGCTGCGTTACTTTTATGCTTCTTTGGCCTTGTATTGAATTTTGAGGAATGACGAACTACGTATACGCCCTTGACATTACACACGAGCAGTTAATTAAGAAATTCAAAGTTATGCATAAGTCAAGTTTAAATACATAAAAAATTCCCCAAACAAAAGGCTCTTGGGATAAGGGTGTTCATAGCCTTTACAATAGTCTAAGCTTGGTTAGTTTCCCAGCTCACCTTTTCTCATTTGGAATCGTTCTGAGTTAATGAGTTAGGGTTAGTTAATGAGTCATCTTCCATTCAGATACGCTCCTACATCTGCACATTCAAATAGATGTAGATTCGAGACCAGGATAGTTATATCTTAATCAAGCAATATTCAATGAGTAGTACAGGGTGAACGTGATTGAATAATTATTCGACATTACCAGCCAGTTTGTGGTCAAATACCGTGTAATGGTTGCCGTGTACTAGCACAGCGAATCTGATTTGTAATATGAAGGAAGGTAAATGATAACGACTGCATGATATCATCACAATTTACTATCTCCCTAAGGCCCTGCTAAGTAACCCCAAGTCACGTTTCCTCTGATTATATCGTCTAGGAAGTAGATTGAAGACTTGGGTGACAACAGAAAAAGTAAAGTTCAAATTGCAACGGAATATTTCATATCCTTTGAAAGATCACCGTGCCTCGGAGATCACAGAAATCCACAAGGCGTCCCGAACTTTATTGATACGTGCCCCTAACGACCTCGGAATTGGTGGTTTCAGCACGGAAAATGAGTTAGAGGCGGCCGCTGAGGTTCATTACCACAGATGAAGCAGTAATGACTCCTTGGATAAGTCTTCAAAGACGCCAGGAGCTCGGAACGTTTTCATTAGACTCCGTCCTCCATGATGATTGACTGCCCATTATGGGGAATCCTCTTCGCAGGCTCCGTACAAGAAGGATCTATCCGACGTGAAATACTTCGTTAAGTCGTTAAAGGCGTGCGGGTATTGTTTTGCCACGGTTAGTTTACTGTTATATTGGTTGGAGAGGCTTTTCTCATTTCTGCCATTTCGTCAAGCCATCCGTCTGGTTCGCTTGAGCACCATTCAACGCTGGAGTCATCAAGACACATCTCTGTGCTTACAGAGGGATATAGTTCTCGCAATGGACGCAGTCATGAAATTGAAGCTGAAACCTGAGTAAAAAATTTATACACCAGAAAATCCTTTAAATCGCGAAAAGGATATAACTCCTAATACAAGACCACCTGAGTATTCCTGACATTGTTACATAACTTTAAAATTAGATTTGCCATCCAGTACACGAACAGGGCAACGTAGAGTTACACAAGGTCCGTAAAGTAAGATGCCAAAACATATAGAGCGGGCGATTGAGCTGGCAGTTCTGGGTCTATTATCAGTAAACAGAATTGCGCACAATGTACCCAATTGAGAGCCACACTTAGACGGAACAATCCTAGTCGTGATGATGTGAGAATTGCAATTCTGTCTTTGGCCCTTAATGTCGCTCCAGGGACCAGCCGAACAAGCTGGCTGTATGATTGCGTGGGCTGCCTGGTCTGATTAACGCGGTCCAAGCGTCCTCCTGACAGTCTCAGGCGCGCACTGGCTGAAAATTGGCAGAATTAATGAAGGCAGTCACAAAAGAGTCGTCTTCAATCTGGGGACACACATACATTTGGACAATTAGACGGTCCGACTGCTCAGTTCTGGTTCCGAAATATATCACTCAAAGTCCCCCAGATTGCTGCAGATGTAGGGTAGTGGCAATGGAAAACGCAAATGGGTCTGTTGAGAGCGGAGCATCTGCAGTCAGAGAGAACGGTCGAACGTACTGCAACTGACTTCTACACCAAACCTTGACTATGAAACTAGCATTTCATGACCTTTCCCAAACGCCAGGTCTAGTTGTTTGATCCCAAAAAGTTGAATAGACGATTTGCATAGAGGGATATACGTAGGGTCTTCTACAACAGAAAACAAACTCCGAGAAGAAGATGAATAAGACTGTATGTAGGTGCAGGACGTCATGATTGCAGATAACAGAATACAGAAGAGAAACAGTTGGATAGTCAACCTTCATTTTATCTGTCCTACCCATATCTACTGCGCTCCTGCGTGGCATCAGGACTAGATGTATTTTTATAATTAAAAAAAGATTTTCTGACTGCAGGCATAACAGTCAATTTGCAAGCGTTCTCGTTCACCTTACATATTGTGATATTTAGAAAAACCCAAGGGTCTTTGATAAGAGAATAATAATTTAGATTTTATAAATGACTTGTTTATAGGGAATTATCAAGGAAGCCGAGAAAGGCATTTGATTAATCAATATTTCTCAGTTATCAAAGATGTTATCGTTATGCCTATGGCGAGAACTAAAATACCATCGGCAAGACGCCAGATCTCGCTGTGGAAATAGCATAGAAATAATTGAATTTAATGGGCAGCATGTAAAACAGTCATGCATTTCTGAACAGGTGTAATCAACGCGTTAAAAACAAAAATCACCAAAGCGTTGGAATGATGCTGAAGCAAATAATGTACGTTTTCTAATTGCTTTTCAGGCTGTTTGACTGCTGATTTACCGTAGGGATTCCCTGCAACGTGAGTTTACTTGGATCGTTGCCTAACAGCACATTAATTTCCTGTAACACTGATTTCTTCACTACAAATCCTTGCAAATCAGTTGCAGTCCCGGTACTTATACCTGCAATGGCCTATTCAAGGCGGGGAATCAGACGTGCTTCTGGATACTTGCTGACAATGTTGAGAAGCTTATTAGTAGGAAAAACTATACCCGCCTCAAGAACTGAGTGATTCAAAAACAAACGTTGAATATCATGATACATGTATATCAAACTTAAACAATTGCATTCCCTCTAGATAGCTGCTGATTTATAGATATGGGATCTTTCAGCATAACGTCGGAAAAAAGAAGTTTGCGAGTAACAATGAGCGCGTTACGAATTCAGTTGCCTGCGCTTTCTTCATCTGGATCCATGTCATTCAAAGTAGAGTAGCTGTTGTGTTCAAACGCACATCGAGAGCTATTCCTGTCGTAAACAGATCATTTGCCCTTCTGACTTTCTATATTTGAATACAAAATACCCTTTCCAAAGGGCACCGAGGCCGAGGGCATTATCGCTGTTGTCGATCTCCTGGGAATGTGAAACTCCATCATACCCCTGCCCTGCCCATCACAGGAGTCACAACCTACCTTCGACTGAGATCAAATACCAGTAGGAACATCGCAAATTGATCGCTGGGGACGTTTGTGTTTAAGCCCCTGTAACCACGTGAGACGGAGCAGTTTGAACCCGGTGACCGGTTACCCGTCAAACCGCATTATTTATGACGGATGTCGGTGTGAGTCGGACCGACAGTCACCGATTCTGTGTCAGCTCGGTCCACGCAGACTTATGGCAGGAGGGGTAGGGGCACGTCACCTGCCCATACATCATGCGGTGGTTGTCATTTCACACGTTTGATAAGGAAAAATACGTACACGACGTTACTTGTGTCTCTTAGAAATATCTCTGAAATCGAAAGCCCCCAATGTCAGCTATGGTATGCGGAGAGGCAGTCCGTTTCAGTAGACATTGTCCATCCATCAGTAAATTTTAGTCTCTTGACCTTATGACTCCTTAAACTTTCAAAGTCATAGTGTCAGCCCATGAGTTACTTCGCCATTCAAATCTGAGATAATCCCTCTGTCTCTGTCTCTGTGTGGTGTGTGTGAATGTGTGTGTTTGTCTATGCTGTGTATGTGTGTGGATGTGGATGTGTATGTCTGTGCGTGCGTCCGGACGTCCGCGCGCGCTGTTACCAGTACATGTGTGCTGGAATGGCGAATAATCCTACCATTTCTTAATATTCTAAAGACTTGAGTGATAAACTCACCATGAGGGATGGGTTGCTTGTTGGGTTTTCTGCTGTCAAACTTGATAATTTCGACACAGTTAGCCGGGAAGAGGCCCATCCTGCCGTGTAGATAGCCGAAGTACCAGCCGTTGTTCTCTGTGCTGAGTATCTGCACCACGTCAGCCACGTGCAGCTGGAGCTCGTTCTCCTCTTTAGGTGTGTAGTCGCTCTTTGCACGGGCGAAGATACGGTCTGGGGGCACAGTGAGAAAGAAAACAGAAGAATGGTAAGAACGGACTTGAACAAAACCTTTTTACTAATAAGACCTGTTTTCAATGATGATCGTTACATATATATAGAAGGCTACAATGAAAAATAAGTACATCGGCCCCAAGATAAATATATATTTCTCTGAATACTGGTATGTAAAAATGATTTTTTTGTACACGTTAAGTTGACCTACTACCGATATAGCAAAGAGAAAATTAGATAAAGATATCAGAGTACTCCTTGGTTTCCAAGTAGTAGTAAAAGCTTTTGGCCGCTCAAGGTCAACATGAATGCAAAGCAAAGTTACTGTTAGTAGTAAAATCTATTGATAGCTCGAGGTCAATCTACTCATCGAGGTAGAAAATGCGTCACAGGTTTTATTTAAGATATAACAAACACTGTACACAGGCTAGGTCGTGGTACAGACAAGAGAGGCCATAGAGGAGTTGATATCTCTCTTTGTTTCCATTTACGTGGACATCGATCATGCGAATTTTGACGTCTGGTCCCACCGCGCCCTCCAGTTGAGAGAGAGGTTTTCCTACTCATGGTCTCTACCTACTCATGGTCCATACCATGTATCTTCTGTGGGTCGATGGCAAAAGAGAAGACTACCCATTCCAGGAAACGAGGAATATGTTCTCTTCTATACATTGAAATAATGAGAGAAGGGGTAGGGGACCTGGTTGGATGTATGCGGTAACGGAAGACCACCCCAAACAGCGCTTTTAATCAACACTGTGTAAATAGGATAATGGCTGTGGTGGTAATAATTAGAATAGATTTCATTCATTCTTCATTCTGAAGAAGTTTCGTCCTAAGTCTTTCAATCTTTGTCTGTTTCCTTCCTATAATTGGTTAAGCTCGATACACTCCTACATGTATCTTCCCCTGTCATATGTATCACTGCCTTTTGTCAAGTCAGTTTCCTGGTAAACAGATCTCTGATTTATCATGCAGCATCCTCCTGACGTTCTTTCTGCGGCGGGCGCAGTAATGGGTACAGCAGTCTTGTTTGAGAACCAGGGAAGCCGTCTGACGTGATTGATCAGCCCCCCTCCCCTTCCAATCTGTTCGACTTCCCAGAGTAATTCGCCCACCAGGCGGCCCGGGACAGGCTTTTGTTCGCCTCATGAATTATGCAAACCGTTTACATTATAGCAGCTTCTGTATCGAACAAAAGGGATTCATCAATAAAGGTTCGCGCCTGTGCGAGCATGCCAGCGACTATTTACCAAACGGTTCCAAAATCATATACAGTTTGCTTTTGCCCAAGCAGCGAGCAAAGGTCGTGCTTTCATCCAAACACTGCACATATCTGTACATTCCCCCTGACTTCCCATCATGATTTGTTTGCTGCAGTGGTGTAGAAACTGTGATTTACCGTATGAGTACCAAAGAAGAATTCACCGCTTGGTCGTTATGCATATTGCAAACGGACACGGGTGGATGATATATTTGCAGCCTTATATATTACCGGATAAATTCGAAGAGAAACCCCTCCAAACCTTTCAGATAATAAAGCGCAGCTGCGCTAAGACCCTAATATGTTGAAGGCCAAGGATAACCTTCAAACGCGGGGTCTGTGGTAACATGTTCATATCAAGGGGCTCTACCTTTACCAGTGAAGTGCACATCCATGTTCAAATCTCCGAGGGGTAGGCAGGGATTCAAATTCATGACCTCGGTCTGTGCAGTGAAGAACATGGCCAAATGCCGTTCTATTATATCTCCGTTCTGATAGCTTCACCTTGGGCCCATTAAGCTGAATATAGCACTGCCAATATGTCTAGAAATAGTACATTACATGAAGTCTGGCGTGGTCAGTGTTACGCTTTCTCTTTTTATTAGGGTTTACTTTAGCTACATTGCCGGTTATAAGATGGTTCTGGTGTAACCATTTCCTGTAGGTAATCACTACAAATGAATCAGCACCACGGACAAAAGCTGCATCCCTTGTTTTGAGAGTAAATGGATTTTTCATGTTTTGTGGCATGTTAAGTCATGGCATGACGTTGTCGCGCTATTGCGCCCATCGTAAATCTTTTCTTATTCAACAGAAACGATTTGTAACGCTCAGACATAACAGTCAAATTATGGTCTCTCTGGCATTTATGCAACGACCAAAGTGGCCAATTGTAACGATACAGTATATTATCAACTAATTGCAGATTTATATCGACTTTGAGATCTAATTGTATCGTCTTAGAGGACTAAATAGGATTCATGTGTATTTCTTAGTGCAAATTTAGTATATTTTTATTACTTCACCCGAGACTAACACTACAAAAAAGCTAAAGGTTTTGCCATTAAATCCAGATACTTTTTTCTACAAACATTTCAAGTACAAACTTTGAACATACTACGCCAAATACTAGTAAGTAAGCATGTAAGCCAAACACCATATCCGATTTGTATGATGGATGTCTTTGTATGTTTTAGACCAAAACTTGAACTTAATCACGAAGAAACTTTATAACCTCACACATACGAATGTGGTTTGAAAAGTTACATATGATTTGTTGGATAGTAATAGATGAAGTTATAGATTTAACTTTTTTTTCATTTTTTGGCCGTTGAATATATATATACCTGCTGTTCTACGGCTAGTAATTGAAGTAATTGGGCCACATGCGGCATTTCGGTATGTCGGTCGAAAGCAGAAGTTTGGAAGTCCTGCCAACTTTGAATAGGACGTGTTCAACCGTCGTGTCTGTCACTTTGTGTCTGACTAGACCACAGCTCTGCCGTCATCACTACAGATATCTCCGTCCGGGAGACGCTGAGATAATGCACGACAAATTACTTCATTCCCGGGAATCTGATTAGCTCAATTACGGTTTAACCAAACTTTCGCCTCGGATCTAGATGGATTTAATTTCATGATGTCCTTTGTCTTTTTAGTTGACCTTGCAATATTTCTTGATTTTTCAGCCTTTTCTTATATCTTATATATATATATATATATATTTACAAAAGTCCTGGTGTAATGAGCATTGTTAGCCTATCTACAAAGGTGTGACTTATCCTGTGCAAGTTACAGAACCCTGGAAGTTAAAACGTTGTTCCCGGTAATTTTAATGTGCTATTTGTGGCCTTTTAGTGCAGCATAGTCGAACGATTCTAGCTGATTGAAGATTTCAATTCGCAGGGACTGTAATCGCTGAATGATTGCCCAGGATATCAAATCCCGACTGTGAGCAGAAATGTGAAATGCTCAGGACTGATTGGAATCTGCTGGGTGGCTGTCATTTACAGGTTAAAACCAATCATTTCTACATTTCTACAGAAAAGAACGACATGTGTGCACTATCCTATTACGCTGTGGCCTTGACTAATCTGATATCCCCTTTCCTGTTATCAAAATGCAGTAACGGTGCGCTGGTAATGGGAGCGAGCGTATTCCATGTGTTACCTCTGCCAGTTTGTCCTTGCTTTGAATTCACCTCAGCGAGAGGGAGATCGGATGAGGGTTGATCCCCCAGGCGATAAACAACTCGTAATGGTGACTACACAGCGGGGCGCACCATTAAGGCGTTCATGGAAATTCCCCGACCGGATTTCAGCCAACCAGGAGGGGCAAAGGGGAATAGAAGAGAAGCTCTTCGACCTTGTTTCCCACACCATGGCCTACAAAGAAGTGTTCACGGCTTCGTTTTCCACCACTTTTATAGGCGTACATTGGTGCAATCACTGGTTTTCTCAACTTCTCAACGCAAGGCGTCCAGACAAAACAGAAAGATACCCAAGTACCAGCACGCACCAAGCGCATGAGCACAAAAGAGCCTAATATCATACCTCATCAAACTGTTGAATGGCTTTGTATTGTAAATTATATCCAGACCCTCTGCTGCCTACACATGCATTTATTGCCATTGTATATCTTATGTTTTTAGAAGCCTGGTGTTTTGAATGTTGAAACTTTATACAGTGCCTTAAGGTTTCATCATATATCAAAACGGTAGATTTTCATTATATATCAAAACGGTAGAAAGCAGAACGTGTCTGGAACGCTCGTCGTCTTATCTGATGGCTATACTTAAAAAAAACGCTGGCAACTTTGTCTCCGGGAGTTACTGTACTCTTCACATGTTTGCCTAATCTTGAATTCTACTGAGCCCGGCAATTAAGTAAGCTGGCAAATTTGCAGTCACGAAGAGTTAGATCCCACGCCACGGGGTACGAGCAACAAGGTGATTAGAATATGTCGCTGTTAGTCCCCGAGGGCTCGCAATGAGATTCTGGCTGCTTCATCGCTCAACAACATTTCAGGCTGTAATCCTCAAGACATCAGCAGGAACGTAGGGGTTGGCGACTAATGGGGCGTTACTTCAGCAAGGCACGCAGATTAGTTTTATGATAGCCGTGGGTTGCGGCACAGGATGAAGGTGACGAGTTTAAATAGTTTTTTTCCTGGAAATGTTTCGTTTGGGCCATGGGAGTGACATTTGCTGTCAGTCTCTGCGACTCAACTGACGCCGCTAGACAGGCCATGACGTCATAATCAGAAAACCAGACGGCATAATTTGAAGAAGGACGTTAGTAGATTTCTACTTATCAAAACAGTCGTACGAGTTTTCTTGGCATATCACGATACACATTACGACTAGTTTGATGGCTACTGTAGTACGTGAATAGAATGCGAAACAGAAGATGAGGTATAGTTTCCTGTTCTAGTCTTTTCTTTGAAACTAACATTAGGATCTCTCTAGAACTGGTGGTCTTCATTAGCCAATAGCCCCCTGCATAGCCGTACTAGAAATATACCTTTGTTCCGTTTCATATTCAGATTTACAGCATTTAGTACTGCCATTGTAGATATCTTCATGATAGTAGCTCGACGTAGCGTCACATATACTCCGCATCAGTATTCTGTGATTGTATTGTTAAACTCTACCTACTGATATGAAACTATCAATTTAAAACTGCAGGTGTTCAAACTGAAGCTTTCACCAGAAAGGTCAGGGATGTCATTAAACAGCATGTCCAAGATAGACGATCCAATGTTTTATTTTGATACAAACGACCCTCATCATAACTACTCGTAAACCTCAGGTGATATGGGAAAGCTATCCAACAGAAGGGGTAAATTATCGATTTCGCTCAATCTACATAGCTTTGGATAGTGTTTGACATATATATGGCCTTTAACGAGGATACGGTCATTACATAGGGACCACTTAGAGAGCTCCTTGAAGTGGAAGCTCAATTTTCTACCTGCACAAGGCAGAAAATTAACAACACCATAAACAACGATGTGGCAAAACCCAGCAGTATGCAGGTCAGTTGAAGTGCCGGGGCCGTCAAAACACGTCTTCCTAGCTATTGACTAGTAGCAACGGACCAATCAGACGGTACCATATCTCCACAAGACATTTCATTGGTAGAGATACACGTAATGCTTTTTAACTGTTACAGCAACAACAGCAACGGGCGGAGGTATGATTTGTTAACATGCATTTTTTTACGACAAATAAAATGTTTTTGAGGCCATCGTTTCATCTTTTGAGTGCTCTCGACTCCAAAGCCATGCTCATGGTTACAGAATATATATTTAAAATATCCAATCGTATGTTTGCGTCCTTCACCTAAAAGTTTATGGGATGCCTCTTCTAAAACAAGGAATCAGAATGCTTCCACACATCTAGCCAGACTAGACCTTACGCACTGTCTACGGAACCGCCCAGCAGAAAGATTGGATCTTAAATATCTCGGTCCAGTAGTTATGAAATCGCCGAAATAGCCCATGTGTATGTATGCGTCCTTCACCGACGAAGTATTTCACATGAAACCGACCATCATATTGCTTACAACTCAGAATCGTCAATCAGAAACTGATTTAGACTGCAGACGTTTTGGCATGCTTTTACAGGACGTACGGCCCAGGATCAACCGCGCAATTTCGTTGGCGGCGTAGTCGTTAGATTTCAATGCAGTATATATATACTTATAACGTTATATATTTATAATAGAGCATTTTGGTTCATTTACCAAGTGAAATGGAGGTCCCTCTTACACCAAGTACTCACAAGGAAACACAATCTCTGTTCATTTACATTGACATATATCAATCCCAGTCGACAGTCTGGTTATATGTATATAGAACACGCCAAAAATTGCATTGTATTCTTCCTTCAAGTTTCTACTTCAGCATCTGATAAAATTAGTATTTCTATACGTCATACGTGTTTTCATTTTAAATTGATAGATGATTTAGGCTATCAGAATTTTAGTCAGATCACTGGATCGTGTAAGAATCTAACTAGTTACTGGGAAAAGTTTGTTACTGGCAAATATGTAGCAAAAGAGCTGAGAAACAACTGAACAGAAATAAATCACAGTTCCGTTGCGCTAATGTGTGGCACTTACAGCTTAATCGCAACTTTCCGGATCCGGAGTCTTTCCGTTACGCTGATTGAACTAGAGCTACTTGAACAGTCAAACTCCTGGCTTTTAAGTTGATGGTACTAAAACTGGAGCTACCTCTTAGGCAACACAGATTGGATAGTAGATAAGTTCTGCTAAGTTTACGCAGGTTCACGGTGAAATGTGAGACGCATTTCATTGTTCTACAATTTATGTTAGCATACACCCCAAAGGTTAAAACGTTAATAAAAAGACTAGTCACTAGGCTATTTTATCGTAAACATGTCATTTCCACGGGCTGAATAGGCCATGAATACATTAATACAGAAGTATGGTGAATCCTGAGGGAAATACCTCTATTCCTGCGCATGCAATATAATCTGCGCAAAAACATTGATGTCATTATTTCCGGCTTCCTCTTGCAAGCAACAAATTGGTCTATTACTGCATGTAAATGTGGGGCGATAACAGAGTATAGTTTTTCTAGAGACTGTTGCACTATTCTATTCATCATGTTATCTTTGTAAACTTCCTTAATTATAATTATAAGCATGTAGGGCGGTCTGTGGGCAATTATAGCATTGAGGGGGGTATGTTTCCTGATGGGCAAACCTGCAGTTTGTGGATACTTTTAACCCACCCACTTTCCTATTCATATATATTCATGTATTCACAAATTATATCGCATGAAACTAGCAAGGCATATATTGTCAAACAAATCGTTCTGTAGGTCAACCCCCATTGCTAAAATAGGTAAACTAAAAATAGAATGGTAGTTACCATGTTTCTCATACCTCTTTATGTATCACATATTCTCTCTCTGTCACAGATACATACGTTATTAGTTTTAAGTGGATATAAAAAACTAGTTTTTTTAAATTAGTACAAGTAGAACTTTATGTTAGCACCACGTTTTATTCAATTCTTCAATACATTTATTACTCTTTGTCCTTAACAGTTTACAATTAGCCCTCGGGCATGAACCTGCCTCAAGTAACTCAATTAACAATAAAAATCAGGTATATATTAATCATTGTTATAAGGGGACACGGAAGGAAATGTTTTTCGACAACCATAGTACCGTTTCTTTTTTCATAACATTGACCCCCCCCCATCCATCCATCCATTGACCGTTGACCCTTCGAGTGACTCTTCATCAGACAGACGTTTACGGTTATCATCTAACTGTGACGTCACCGATGCCCCAAAGTTAACTTAAACTCATCAGCAGATAACTACCAACAGTGCACAGCAGGCTGATATTTGTGCACTACCATATAGTATATACATGAAAATAAGGCTAGTTTAGACACCAACTAAAATGCACAAATGCGACTCTGCGACTGTCATTGTCCAGGCATTGCACTCAGTCTGGTGAGCGACAGATTTGTTTAAAAAGTTAGACTAGACATTATCCGAAGAATATATGTATAGAATGGCGCCAATAGCGATATCGATCGTGCGCGTATAATGGACTGGAAGCACGGGGCGAACCAGCAGGTGACTTACAGTAACTAGCTCTATTCCTCCCCGTCTGGGGTCAATAGTTCACATTCCTCACTTTAATGCCGCTATGCGAGAAGAAATCAAAGCATAGATCAGAAGCTACGGAGCAATCTCAACCTCTCATTCTTATAAGAAAGATTGATTTTGTTTGCAGTACCGTGACAGCAGATCTATTTTTGATTACGCCTGTTTATCTATGTATCCATTTCCAGACCATATATCAGCTGGGTATCTGTTTGGACAATTGCCACCGGTCTTAAATACTCTCCAGAAAAGATTTACGTTATCCGGATGGAATACTAAACAACAAGAGTTTGTTTTGCGTAATCCAAGTATTAGGTACTTTCTATGAAAGTCATGTTTGTATGCGAAGGGCTTAAAGCATTAAGAAGATTTGTGCAAACACGGATTAAGGCAATGGAGCGGCCGTGATAAATTGTTAACTTCAGTTACCAGGGAACTGCAGTTGCCTGCTTAATACGATGGGATAGGATGCTTCACAGAGCGAGTATGCGTTCAATCAAGTACACGTTCAATCATCTGGAACCTTCCGAAGATGCTTTTGCAGATTTCATTGCTCGTGACAAGTGAGCTGTCAATGATCGGCATAATGATAAATCTCCAAGAGCTATCAAACTTCTGGATAAAGTTCATAAAAGGGTACGTGTCAAAGGATGTATTTGTCTTAGAAATCCAAGGTCTCGTCAAGCAAAACTCTATATATTATCCTGGATAGCATTAGAAAAATATTGATATGACTGGATTATTCTAAAATATATCTTAATTATCAAAAAAGATACGGAACTATATAAAACACAGTATTTGCTCCCTGGATCAGTAGCGACTGCGTTCCATATAAATTTGTTTTGTTTTTCTTTAAATGTTGATTGTGCTTTTTAATGAAGTGCGAGTGAGCGATGAGGTTAATGTTCTGGAAAGAAATAAATGATTGTGAGCATGGTTTTTATGGGTGACTTAGCTTATGAGCAAAGGGATGCAGGTCACATCCAGCATACGAGTTAATCTTTAAAACGATTGTACAAATAACGTCTGGAGGCGGTAACATTAGTAAAAGAAACCCTGGCTACTTTCCAGCTCTCTATTCAGTGCATTATGGATATCGTTACAAGTGATTAAATCTGGTTGAAACTATACTGTATTCTAAACAGAAATCTATCCCCAACCTCTCCCACTATGATTTTGAGTTGCGTTATCAATTTTTCTGTTAAATTGAATAGATATTTTGTTATATAATTAATGGTATAATTGATTTAGTTTTTGACGATTACTCCGATTTTGGGTTAAGCCTATGTTAGTTTTCTGTTAATTCCATTGCATAAATTGCATTTCCCTTGTAATCTTTTAATGTGGATTCCTGGAAGAGTAGTGATAAACAAATTTCAGGTACATATGTTTTCCTGTCTTGAATTCCTAGAAACGATAGCACGCGTATTGAATGCCTGCGTTTTCGTTACATCATTGCAAAACAGGTTAGTAAGTGACCTGTGATGTTTTTCAATTAAAATACATCCATAGCAATTTCTGATCAGATAAAACCCTAAACTTTACCCTCAGCACAATATCTGAACCTAAAATCTGCAGTACCAGAATTTAACATGACCTCTCTCCACTATGATCAGATTTTCCAATAATTTCTAGTAACGTTAAAATTCAGTGCAAAAATTGTTGACGGAGTCAAAAATTCTCATTTTCTTACGAAGGGCAGTACAAGGCTGAAACGAGGTTGAGACTGCTGCCAATGACCTATTACTTCAAATCACCCAATATCCAGAAATTACCTCCCGAGCAAAAATGACCCCGCATGGACCTACCTCAGCAATAAACCGCGTGTTGCTACAAGTTACAACCTAGCATGAAAATAAAGATGCAGCAAACCATTTTTTAATGTTGGTGAAGATAACAAGTAGTAAAGTATACCGTGCATCTCTCTCATCAGTGTGACACGGGTTCGATTCCCATCTGGGGTAATTTGGTCACAGGTAAGAAAAGCGTTTTTCCAGGTCATTTCACAGAACATGTTGATTTTCCACAGGGACCATAAGTTTCTCCGATTACCTGTAAATTGCCTTAAGGGTGTGACACAGTAGATACCAGCCTAAACACGGGTTTTCATTTTCCAGAAATTATGTATGGGTCAAATTGTTAGAGAATTTATTGCGACAACGCACGCGGATGTTGGCATTATTTCATGCGAACTTTCATGGGAGCGGTAAAATAGGGACCTATATAATTTTATTCTATTTCCTATTTTGTTCCAGGCCAGGTAATATCTGGGTAGGGCTATATATAGTAGTCGAATCTAGATGCTAATTTATTGATTGAGAGAGGGTCTAGACCTATCACACATGCATGCTTAATCATACAGTAGGATTACCTATACAAATATAACTTAGCATAAAAACTCTGGACTAGTATAGCCATTTCCTCTATCCTTCCTGCCATCCACCCCGCGTTCAGTATGTTTTGACCAAACAAAATCAGTGGAACCCCAGACTATTTTCTTGTTCTTTATACAAATTGTTACATGAAAAATTATAAAATCATTTGACTGCATCCTTAGAGGTTGTTTCTGATTTTGGTATTGTACATTGCTGGCATCATTTCTGAAATGTTTGAGATGTAACCCAACTCAATTGAAATTCATGTTGCAATGCACACTGTCAGAATCGTCATAGGTGTGAGTTTTTTTGGTGAGCATTCTACATCAGCATTTAAAACAAAATACATTTTTCAATGAGGTTGCCATTAGTTCCGGCGATAAGAAATGGGATGATTTTGGAATGATGTGGTCCCCATTCACACAACGGTTCCTAATGCATATCCATGCAGATGTACAAGTGGAATCAAAGTAAAGACCAACATGCAGTCCATTGGTCTGGTTACATGACATTATAATACCTGGAACGCCAACATGGAGTTGCTATTGATAATTGTTAAGTTGACAAATGGGCGCTGGTCTAGAATTTGTTCCTCTAGAAATAGAACCGTCACGAATGTGCCGCAATCGATGGGTGAAAGTACCAGTACAGGTATCCGGTACGTACCAGTACAGGTATCCGGTACGTACACCCCACACGCTTCCACCTGTTGTTGCGTGAGACGCGTCACTGCATGAAGTCCGATATTTTAGGATACCTTAATAAAGCATTCGTAAAGATTTCGTTGTTTGTTTATGCAAAAGTGCCGTCCCAGTAGAAAACCACAAAGAGAGATGACACCTGAATGTTGAATAAAACATTACTTAAACAAAAGATAACATATGATCAACTCATACACAATGTTCCCCATTTTCCTTGGTGCTTTTTGATCTTGTAGCAATGAGGTATTCCGCTTTTTCAAAGAGATATACATAATTAACAAAAGATTGAAAATGTAGTCTTTCATACTTAAGGAAGGATTGAAAATTCCTTATATTTTGGCTATTAAATATATAAGATTAATAAATTGATTAAGATTTCATTTTTGGCTGAAAATGGAACCTTTACGCGTGCTTTATGTATGCTTGGGTTGTATTTATTGCATGGATACACATTACGGATGTGCGTGTGTGAATGAGGCCCTGGTGAGTTGTTGGAGGCGGAGATGGGATGGGATGAATCTCACCTCTCCTCTCCGGTCTAGTGACCGCGGGGTTGCAGGACGTGATGGAGGAACCTAGCTCTTTAAGCGCCATGATATCCTTACTTCCTCTAGACGAGTGCAGCGGCGGGTTGATGGTGACCAGTTGACAGTTGCTCGGGACGCGCTTCTTGCTCCTCCCCCTGCAGGCCAGCGCGGCCACGAACACCAGGAACACGAACAGCACGCCTCCGCCGGCACCCGCCGCGATCATCAGGAAGTGTTGCGGGATCTCAAACGGTGGATCTATCAAAAATACAAAAACAGATACAAAATGGTTAAGTTGCATCACCATGCCAATTGGTCAATAGACTGACCCAGTGAAAATACCTTAGTATCTTTCTTTTGGAAAAATCGCTGAAATTTTTTTATGTATCATACATCTGATGTAACATCTTTGGAGTTTCGAAAACCACCGTCATTTCTTTTATATTGAAAATCATAAGGACTTACTTTCATACAAAACTGGTGACCTTCAAGAGTGAATGAATTTCAAGATGAATTTCAAGAGTTTTCTTTGGGCACCTACTGTGCATGAAAAAAGCAAGCGTTCTGTTTGGTGCGACATTTGATACTCGACTGCCTGACGCCGATCGTGTGAAGATATGAATTATGTTTGGAATTATCTGACAGAGAAAAAAAATCACCAGGTACTAAATTATTCACCACATATTGCGGGTGTTTGTCTCGGGGTCAACTCTGGGGCATGTCGTTTTTCTCTGTACTACACACACACACACACACACACACACACATATATATGTATAATTTTGGTTTCTCTGTACTACACGTATATGTAAAATTTTGGCATTAAATAAGGCAGGACGAAACGGTGGTGGAGAATAAAAGACGGACCGCAGACGTTAAGTAGCAAGACGTATTGCCAGACCAATACACTTGTCTGGAAACTAGTGGTCTGTAGCTATGGACACGCCTGGTAACGGTGCTTGAGAGTGTGCGTTGAGCCGTGGGCTTTGTTCACATTTGGACGGTGCGTTTCGGCTATTGGATTTATGTAGGATCGGAAGGAAAAACGCATGTCAGGTACAAAAGGGAGTAATTGAAGACCGTGTACTCTCCCGGCACCAAGGAGAGGATTTACTATGTTCTACTGCACCATGTTTTACGCTCTCCTTAAGTGCAACTCGACTCGATACAAGACTGGATCAATAAGAAAACATAAATGTTCTCCCTCCTTGTAATTTATCTTAGATGCACTTTTTGGACTAAAACATTCTGTTTGTGCTATGATGGGGTAAAATGCAGAAATTGCAGGGCGTGCAGTATTCCAGGAAACTTATGAAGTCATACATTGTGTCTGTTGTTGTTCCAAAATCGATTCCAGCAAATGAAATAGCTGTCACATAGTGGTCAGCCAGTGTGTAGAGTGAGTTAGACCCAGGTTATTGCACGAGAGACGTCGCAGTCAAGTTTATTACAACCTCTGTTCATCTAACATCAAAGTCAAAAGACGTGACGCCACCATGTAATATTGCAGAATATTTCACGGTAAGCTTAGGCCATTTTCTTATCTTAATACTTTTCCTTTGCTCCATCGGCCCCCTACCCCATCATCTCAACTATGTATCTTTGCGGTCCGCTTCGCAGGACAATGAGAAAGAAAGATAGAATCACGAAGTAAGTATGTCTGGAATACACATAGGATGCAAGATGCCGTTAATCTACAGACTCTTCATCCATTTTCATGTATCATTCCCTTCCTTCATCCATCTATGGCCTTATGAATATACCCGTGCACGTATAAAGTCACCCACGCGGTGTAAGTCACAATACAATCGATAGCCGGGAAAAACTTGTAATAATGCGCAAGGCTTCTTCTGTAATAACAACAATATGAGGACTATTTGTAGTCACGAAGTGGTAGATACGCGATCGTGGAAACATTTTAACGTTCTTCTTTAATTTTCTATATGTGGTGGTGTCTACCTAACCTAACACAATTACAGCAAACCATCGCACCATGAAGTAAACAATCAGAACAACCGAGGTTCAAGGAGATTTGACCGCAAGAAAATTGGACTGTGTTTTTGTGCAGATATGAAAGATTGCAGACTAATTGTGATCATACCACGGAACGGTGACGCCGAACCGCCCAGTCTCCACTCATCAACAACCACCTCATCAGATCAAACCTTCCGTCCATCCAATTACCTACGTTTCTATATGGGCAGAAATGGGCAGTACTAGATGAAACTGATTTTTATGTCAGCTAGAAAGATCACTCGGATTGCCTGGTATGTCGGATGACACGGGAGCCCCATATCAGTCTAAGTTTAAGAAAGACCCATTTGCTCTGATGTGGAAGAAATGTCACTTTAAGGTATTTTCTTTTTTTTTCAATTTTCAGGCCAATGTTGATTTGAATAGATAGATAACATCCTCTGGAAACCCCAGAACTGATGTGAGCGTGCCAATAAAAAAGTTGGCCCAAAAAAGTTGTCTTCATTTTGAAATCTACGTGGTCATGAATATTGAACAAATGACTAAACACACCGAGTATGGTGTGGTGAAAAATAGATTCTTCATTTTCATTCCTTTGCATTTTCTTCTTGTCTTTTGTATTTAATTTTGGCGACATTTAATTAGTATCGTTTGCTAATGTGTTTTTTTTTTCAATTAACGGCAATATGTGCTCATTTTACAACTGCTTTGTACGATTTACAGCATGGTCGAAAATGTTTTGGAAAATTCATGCTCATATCATAACATCAACATGCCCTTATACCTTTATTTCTCTATTCTTCTACCCACTAACACACAAGCGTACGTACCCCTCCAAAAATGGCTATTACGTCCAAGAATACGATACGATCGGGCTCTTCCCGTGGGTCCTTCTCAAGAAAAGTAGTAAAGTAAGCCGCAGTTATCTGTAGTCTCTACGAGATAAGCTGGTTCTTTTAAGAGTTGCTGGGGGCAACCACGGCCAGAACACTAAGGTGTCCGGACCTTGATAATGTACCAGGTGGGCGGACTTTCTGACATCCATTCATCATGCTGTAGCGCTAACGGCGAAGGGAGCCGGAGTCTTTGGCTACGTACATGTACAAGGCCAGACGAACTAATACGAGGGTACACGGCTGCATTGTGCCGTACTTATGCTTGGTCACTGGGGTTTATGCTTTTAAGTTCATTGCAGCCTTTGCCATGTTTGATCTAGCAGTGATATTTACGAAATATTATTTTGATGAATTTATATCAATTCATTGCTCAAATCTTTTTTCATTTTACCTCATGTAATTGGTTGATAATAAATTCATTCCAAAGTGGAATATTGTTTTCATGTTTTTACATAAATTCATTTTTCAAATTTTTCTACATTTCATGTTATGCGATTGTATTATAATAAATTCATACATTAAAATCAACCCTACAATATGTACGATATGACTTCAAAAGCGTTTATTCCGTAAGGTTTTGTGTTGTAATTTATTTTCAAAAGTACTGCTGCCACCAGAGTTTTCTCCGGCAATGCGTTGAGAGAATAATGAATATGTTTCCACATGTTTTTCTCTCTCCAAGGACCGTTCTGAAGTGCGCGGCACCTCGGCGTAAGCTGAGGGATGTAGCACGTCCGTTACGCCAGACAAATGGACGGTTGTGATTTGAATTTCAAACGGCCGACAGCAACTTTTTACATCAAAAGCGTCGAGCAGGGCAAGAGAAGCGACGGAAGATAAAAGCTTGCTAGGCATTTGAAAAAAGGCCCGCATCCGCACTGATGAACATCAAAGAACAGAGGATCAACTGGCACAACAGAAATGCCCGGGTGCAGAAATACGACATAACGGTGAAAAAACACACTCTTATGTTGTGTTGGAAACTAGCAGAGCAAAGCAGGACACAAAACTCGGCTCGAGTTATAGCTAAATTTATAGCAAAAATAGAAATATCAGTTCATTATTGTAAAGAGACAAATATAAAAAATAGTGATAGTACACTTTGTATTTTCCACGTCGTAGACAATATAAAGCAAGAAAGAAGTCTAAAAAGTAGTACTGCGCCTTACGTTTATTATCATAGTTTATGAACTTTAGAGCCGATATTCTGTATGCTTTTTTCCCAGGTAAGTACAGATTTATCTCCACAGTATTGAGACTTTTCACTGACGTCATAATAATTATCATAGGAATCTCAGTGACCAGATGTTGACGGTTAAACTGATTAAGTAGCATCATGTTGGAATGTTTAACAGACGTACACTGTAATCCAACATGGCGGCCGTTGTTAACAGACGTACCCTGTAATCCAACATGGCGGACGTGAAAAGCCTTTATACAAAATGTGTTGAAGTCCAACGAGAGTTAACCCTTGTTTTTGTTGCGGAAAAGTACAGTCTATGTGTGTTGAATTCTGATTTTGGGGGCCATAAAATCTACCACACCCAACCCTAAGCGAAGCCTCGCATGTAAACATTTATAGTCAAACATGTCTTAGGATCAATAAAAACATTATGGACCGCTAGTTTCGAAACCATAAAATTTTATACCTCTTCCTCATTACCACCCCCGCTCCCCATGGAGAGTTCCCTGCCGTCGTTATCCCGTTGGTGGGCATGTAAACAAGACTTTTGACACCATAAATGCTCTTGTGTTGGACCTAAGACGGTAACAATTTTTATTCGATGCTGGTTTACAAATAGGCATTAAATAAAGTGTCAGCTGTAAGATTGAATTATTTCCCATTAACTCAACATAAGAGGAGTAGGAAACTTTTACCAGCAGTCATTTGTCACGTTGACGTTTGATTTGAATGATTTAGTGTGCAGGCTTCTTTTGGGGGAGGGGGGCGGATGTTGGAGACAGGTGATTTCTGGAGGCTGCGATAGGTAAGGTATAGAGCTATTATTTTCGCTGAGGATTACCTCTAACACACAAACGATTTCCGATGAAAATGTTGCAGGCAAACGGTTTAATCTCCCCCCCGAAGGTACAAATCTCCCGGACAAGGCCAATGCTGAGTAGTTTCTCTTCCCTCCGGGGCAGGTTCTGATGTATAGACCGCAGTCTTGGACCTTATCTTGGTCCGCCAAGCGGCAAATTGGCTCTATAGCTATTGCTTCTTGTGTTCAACATCAAAAACCGCAGTCTTGACCCTGCTGGCCCCCGTTTAGGCAGAGCCCGTGCGCCGCTCGGCCTTATCTGTAAGGACATATCACGGGCTATAATGGGGAAATTACGTCCCATCGACTATTTCCTCTCAAATGTGATGTGGACTATTTTAAACTACCTCAATCACTGTTTTATCCAGCATTCTTGTAGGTAAAAGAACGGTGTGCACTTCAATATATGCATAGTGTTGTCTGGTGAGAAAGTCACATTTAATGACTTATACTATATAGATTTTATATTTTTGTTATCTGAAACAACCCACGTAATGGGCTATGTATGATTCACAGTCCATATAACGATTTCCAGAATCATTCATTGTAAAGGCCTTGTGACTTTTCTATGTGAGCAAAGGCAGTTATTTCTGTTTGGTCTGCGACGGCAGGTTACCACAAACGACCTAAAATGGGCCTTGGTGGTCTTCGCGTCCTATCCTATACACCACTTTATTGGATTCTGAACATGGCTACGGCATAAGTATTATCTAAGTAAGTCTCAGTAAAGCTGACAATTGATTCATGCAAATCTGTGACTTAATTTCTGATGTGTCCTCCATCGACAGTCTCGAACCTTTAAACCCCTGTCACACATTCAGAACCCTCCCCCGACCACCAACCAACCAACCAACAAACGTCGTCTGAAGTTCGGGAGCAGTCTGACCAGATTGAGGCCAAGGCTAACTTTCTAATATACGATTTGAATCAGTTAAATTTGAATTAGATGTGACCACCAAACACGCCACGAACACTGCTGACCTATTCCCGGACACCAGCCAACCTCTAGCCAATCATGGGCAACCTTCTCGTCCACGCCCAAATATTTGAAACATTTGTAAACAGTTGGCAGGTCCAGCAGAATAGTAACCAACGTCACACAACCACAGCCGATCTTGCTCCCGACCTACATGTACTCAGACTCTAACCAGACTTGAGTGAAGTTCGGCCTGTGTTCGGGAGACCATATGCGGCTATGTGTGACATGAGCTTTACTAATAAACCGAGTTCATACACTTACGGACGTTACCTTGTATCCTCTGTGGCTCTCTGACTGTGAACTTGACGAACTTGGAGTCGTCTGGCCCCACGCCGTTCCCGGCCATACAGGCGTACTCTCCGCTGTCGTTCTGCTGAGGGTTCCGCAGGACGAGGTTCACGCCGTTCCCTCGGGCCTCAGACAGGGCCATGGCCGAGGATTGGTCGTCGCCCATACGGAACCAGGTGATGTTGGGGTCGGGGTTGCCCTCCGCCATGCACCACAGGGTGGCCGTCTCACTCACATGGACGATCTGGTCTCCGGAGATGTTCACAATCTGGGCAGGGTCTGGGTTGGACGGAATAACAGGTTAAAATCTTAAAAGTTGTCCCAAATTTTCAAATGCATATCAGTTAATCTATATATAATGAATAATAGTTTGTGGTTATAAACCTGATGATCGTGAGATCTCACCAGGATCACTGACAGTAGATGCTACCTGAAACGTCTGACCGATTCCACAACCATAACCAGTTGCTTGAGTAACTGATTTTTGGGGTATCTTATTACCTGGTTGTCGACGTTTTCGAAGTCTACTTTCTTTCTTCATCTGACAATGAAGAGTGATTCAAAGGGGTTCAAATCCATGGCTTTTCTTCGACAAAAACGTTTCTAAAAGTATACGAAGATACTGTAACATGCAGTCTTTAAGTACAACAATTTATTTCCCTATTTGCAACCTGTATGGATTTTCTCCTCTTAAATATACCTATGAAGATCCGAGACAAAGAAGCCGCTTACACAACACTTCCAGCTCCACACTGTCCGAGGCCTGCTGGACCACGTGATCTGCCCGACAGGTGTATGTCCCAGAATCCTCCTTTCTCAGCCCGTTAAAGAGCAGCAGCGCCCCGGTTATGGAGTCCTTCCGCGTGTAGGTAGCCGACGAGTTGATATCCACTCCGTCGTGCGCCCATTGGATGGCGGCTACCTCAGGCTTGGCTTTCTCGATGGAACAGTTCAGAGTGAGGTTGGAATTCCACAGGAGTTTCAGACGACTGGGTTGACTGAGTGTCACCTTCGGGGGGACTAAGGAGAAGAACAGGCGTAAATGAACTGCGTGAAAGAAATGCATCAATCACTCAAATTCTCGGCATCACACAGTTATCACACTTAACTGTACTAACGATCTCACTACTGATAAACTACTGTAAACAGATCTTAACTGTCCAATTCTATTCCTGTATGTCGGACGTTCCTCATTTTAGATTTTTGTCTCATGTTGTAATTATTATTTTACATCCTAAGTTTGTTGTTTCATAAATTTGCCTCAAGAAAAAGCGCCAAAATTCTTACTGTACATGACTGCAGTAGAAAATCCAAATTCATAGTCTTTTGGATAAACTTCATGAACTTCGTAATGACAAGAGTCATTTGTACTGTAAATGAATGATGTTTTTTCACTACTTAACTACTTTCTATGCATGCCTGTGTTTTAGAGACGCATTGACGTATTGCATGTTTCCTGGAGTATACGTTATCTAGACTCTTAGTTTCGTGCGTGGACAGAGTTTGTATAATATATATCTACCCTTGCGATCTCTGTTCTAAATGCCTTTGAAGACTGTAAGAATATTTTATAGGAATATAACATTTACTATGCTGCCCCTCAGTCTCACCACACAACAAGATTTCTACAACGAGCGCGTGTTCTGGCTTTGTTTCATTGTAATCCGGATATACATCTGTTATTCCTTGTCCCCTTATCAGTTCTTGTGCGTGCTGACTGTGTCTCACTCTCGTGTCGCTCCAAAGAACACACACGCCAATGACATTACACTTTGCTGTGGGATTAGATACACGGATTTGGTACAGGCGCCACGGAGGGGGACCAATACTAGTTTGTGTAACCACGATACGCCAGGCGCCAACGGAAAGTAATCTTGTTATGTACAAACACCAGGCTTTCCGAGCAGACCAACGCTTGAGGCAACACTTTTGTTATATAAAATTCCAACCCAAGGCACATACGTCAACTCGAGGCCTCCCTTAGCTGCATTAACGTCTTAGGTAGGATATGGAGAAGGCGACGTTGTCTTTACTACGCTTTACGAGATCTTTCCAGAACACGGCAGCCTGTGAGTGTACCTTTGAGAGATTTTTAAACAACCGGCTCCTAGCCATATGTTTGGTGCGTTCAGAAGTTGTAGAGGAATGGCAGATAAACACATCCTGGTTGAGATTATGGCGTTATATTGCTAGCCTAGGGTTTAAGGGTTCCACTGGTTTGCTTCGTACAAGTGGTTACGTGTATATACAAATAAGAGGGATATTGAAAAAGAAGACCGTGTTTCCTGTTAACGAAATGTTTCTTCAGAATGGCATGGCATGCACAAGATCTATTCTTTACGCAGGGGTATTCTTTACGCATACCCCTAAAGCATGCGTAAAGTTCCGTTTCTTCCTTTGTGCGTACCTTTAAGCATGCTTTAACGTGTGCTGAAAGGTATGATTTCGTGCAGTGCTACTGTAACATTTAATACAAGGGCTTACCGTGGATCTCCAATTCAACGTACGTTTCCTCCTGCCCCACCCCATCTAGCAGTGTGGTCAGAATGTAAATGCCTTCGTCATCCAGGCTGACAGGGTTGATCTGGAGCGACCCGTTGTCCGTGAGCTCTGCTCGGCCCTTTAACCGTCCCAGGGAAAGGTTGGCAGACGGCGGGGCGTACATGAACACCGGCTCGCGGGAGCGACCAAGGTGCCCCGCCGCTTTAGTCCACGTCAGGGCGATGAGCTTGGTGACATTGCTCTTGAAACGAGAAGGCAGGATGACCGTCTCTCCATCTATTCCCTCAACCTTGGTTGGGGTGGGCATGTTTACTCCATTCCCCATCACTGTAACGTTAACGACAACAAGACATTAAAAGCTGACAACAACATGGTCAATGAAATGGTTGAGTGCTGGTCGTAACATTGACAGCTACCAAATCACAGCGATGTTACAACAATCACAGTAAAATTGACAGGAAATCGTTGCCTGGATAATGGAATCATTAAAGTTAATGAATTCATTAAAAGTTTAAGGTAACATGAAGACAAGAGACGTACTTCAGTCGTAAAGAGCTACAAATAATGTGAATACCATTTGTATCAATGATAGAACTAAAGGGGACCAAATGTTGTTAAACATTGTGTAGAGTTCACAGAGGAAAAAATAATTCAAGTGATTGAAGTTGACTAAAGAGGGAAATAAGTCTTGTGGCACGATAAAGGTTATCAACGATCAACGGATCAAGTAATAATCTCTAAAATCCACAAGCACATTTTCAGTTGGTGGAAAATTTGATCTACATTCGTACAACATATTAGCAGCCATCCATTTAATCCTTCGTTTACAGCATTCCCAGAGGGCTTTTCTACATGGCATAATGAATTTATGTAAATTAGATCGAAAGTGCTGTGTCTACACAAGTCAATTAACCAGCATTAAGTACACACTCCCAGTTATTTTGCCTACCGCATCTGCCCTCAGCAGGCTAAAGCAACTCTAGATATGTCCTTGGTTACAATGACAATTAAATACGTACTGAATTTGAATGAAAATAACTTTGAATAAAAGTTTTATTGGAAAAGGACAATCTCGCAAACAAACTTTATCAAAACTAATATGATAGCACGTAAGGCATCTCATTGTTTATCTAAATGGGTACTATGTAAAGTTAAACAATACAAATGCCCTTCTTCAACGACATTAACGCAGCCGTCTGGGTACAGCTCATTTGGTAAACTTGGACTTATGAAGTCATGAACTTGGACTTATTGCGTTCCTGGAACACTAATACTTTCGACCTCTCTACACTGAGAAATCGCGAGGAAACTTTCCCTGGAAAATGATTGGATCCTTTGAATCTATCAGACGAGGAGATATACCGGAGATATTGCTTAGAACTGCAGGATAACCCTCATTGATCACATGTATCGGACCTGTCGGGATCGCGGCAGTTCTTTTGTCGTTCTTTGCACGTCCCCACCGACCCCAGTGTTCATCAGGCGAGGATTACATGTTGCCTCATTAAGAGTATAAAGGACCAACGTGGCCGGCGATTCCCGACCTCTTCCCGCTTTGTGAAATAAAAGAACGACCTGTCGTTTCAGTGATGGAGGGCGCGCCAGCTGCGGCGATCGCACGGGGAGAGGCCCGTCGTTAATATCGGTTACCCCCGGTTTTTACGACGCCAAATATTCATTTTCACTCTCGCGTGGAGAGTATTAGGAAGCACAACACTGCCTCAATCTTGGTGGAGATCATCCGGGTGCAGCAAGTAATAGAGGCGATGCGTGGATGAGCACCACAGATGAAGGCATTCCGTCGTATATCTCCTGCCAGCTACCATAAACAGTAAATTATGCCCCACTTCAGGACCATTTGTTTGGGGCTGTTGTACTTTTCCTCCGCCGGCGTTCTTTGTCCGCAATCTCTCGGCTTTACTCTCTGCCATTGCTTTAACTGCTATACAGATAAGTTGTCTATGTCGAGCGAGTCTGTCTTGAACGAATGTTTTTATCCTCCTGACATTAAGATAGAGAACATGTTGTTACCAGTTGAATGCCAAAGCAAGAGGCTTCTTAAAGTTACTCTTTTTAAGTTCTAGAACTTGCCAGGCCATGATTGCAACCTCTAAACTTGTGGTTAAGAAGGGGAATAGCTACACCGTACAAAATCTAATTCTTTTTACGCACGCATACCCTAAAGCATACGTAAAGGTTTCGTTTCTTCCGTTGCGCGTACCTTTAAGCATGTTTTAAGGTGTGAATAAAGGTAGGATTTTGTGCGGTGAGTTGCCCAGTCAAAATGCTATGAAGGACACTCAACCGGTTCTAGCATTCACTTTATCCCAACTTTCCTATGATTCTAGCATATAATTATTGCTACGGGCCCTCCTACAATAGAAAAGAAACTCAAGGAGCTTAGAGAGCTCGCGAGCCAGACGCCACAGTGGAAAGAGATAAAGAAAGACTGAATGCAGCTACAGGACATTTCCACACGACTGTAGACGCAGAGTACAGTGGATGATGATGATGATGATGATGATAGGAGACAACTTTTTTTAAGTTCCCGATTCACTACAACAGAAATGTGTATCGGACAATGCTAAAACTTAGGGAGGGAAGCAATGATTACATTTCTTTAAATACATAAGAACCAGTGAAATGCAAATACTCCCGTTATCGATATTACAATTTTATATCATAAAAAGGCAGATGGTGTTTCTGGTCGCATGGTACATTGATACAATAACCGTTCTGTGTTATTGGTCAATTTTCCCAGTAATTAGTTCTTCGTGCGTTCCGGTATCGTTTAATGTAAAAGTAACTAAATCTTTCATTTAGATGTCCGACGGATCAGCGCGCACAGGAGGCGTCATGACTTTGTCTGGCAGCTTTTGAGGACGATGATAAATTGGTCTCCATCTGGTCCAAAGGCACCATGAAAATGGAAAAACGAAACAACTAATCCAACCAATTAACCGCAGGGAAAATCGTCATGCATTGTATTAGATTTAGATATGAAACATGACCTGCGGGCTGTTCACTATATATCTTTGATAAGTTTGCAGAAGGTCGAAACTAAAAAAAGTATATACATTGGGTAGCGAAAGTAATTGAAGCTAAGGCCACACCAAGTAAATTTTATGGATGACGTCCTTTGGAGACCCCATATCTAATGCGAGAGGGCGAAAAAAAAGACAAGAAGGGCCCTAAAAAACAAGATGACTAGATTAGAAATATACTGAGAAACGACAAATGTTAGGACACAAATTGAATGAGGTGACACAGATTAACAAGCAAGAAGTCTTTTGCAAAACAGCAATAAATCAGGTGGAACAGGTTCTTTCATCACATTTTTGCAGGCCTGCAGAAAGAAAGCATGTTTTACCCATTTCGCGTTACGGGTTTCACGTCAATTTAACGATTTGCGGCACTGTAGTGACTCTTTGGTCATAGTTACAGGAAGCGGAATTTCTTGGTTTTTTTTTCATAGGAACAGGCCAAAATCAATGCGTGCGCGGACGTCATCCTTAAAATTTACTTGGTGTGGCCTAATGGCAGCAAGTACCACTGCACGAAATCCTACCTTTAAGCGTAAAGGTACGCACAAATGAAGAAATTGAACCTTTACGCATGCTATAGGGTATGCGTAAAGAATGGATTTTGTTCAGTGTACACACACAAGACAAATTTGGATCAGAGGCGCTAATGTTGTAATATTTCATAAACTCATTGATATAAAGCAGAAAGTAATACATGTATGCTTTACAATGTAATCTTCCCTGTTGGTACTCCTCTTTCCTGTATGAATATTACACTCTGTAAGTTCGAATATACCTGCTTTAAAAACAGACTCAATGATAGCATACTAGCCTTATATGTTTGTTTGTAAACAATATAATAATAGATGTAGTGCAGCACTTTTTTAGAGTTGCAGTGTTTCTACGGCTGTCCCATGTAAAACTACATGTACAGCATATAGCCCAAGTGGACATGGATGTGCAAATAATGTTCGTGGTCATTATTATTATTGTCATTTTCACTGTCATTCACTGAGAGAATGCCGTTTTTGTAGACAAAAAAAGACAAGTTCCTGCCAAGGACATTGATCCTGGCAACCGGTGTTATTTCATACATACTTACAGACTTACTCAGCCTTGCCAATGCTTAATGACGGACCTTTCAGTCTAATTCTAATCTAGTTTACCGCTTATATTGACCCTGGAGAGCGGAACACCACTGAGAGACGGCCAAAAAGGAGAGAAAGCAAAATACAGTTTAATTAACAAAAGGGTCGATGGATTCGGCCACTTGTTGATGTGAGGTACAGATATCCTACTTTCACGTATTTTAACCACTATCTGCTACTTTGTTGCACCAAATCCCTGGAACCCCTGCAGTAGGACTCTTGTAGGAAATGTTTTTAGTGAACAACATACGAAGTACAAGACACAGCGGTGGCCAACTCGGTGGTAGCACATTGCTAATTTTAGCCTCAGCACTGACAAAGAAGAATACAATCTATTATAGATAACAGCAGATGGGCGCTACAAAAAAATAACATGTAAAGAATTTAATATTCTGTGAATTTGAATGATTTGTAGGCATTTTAAACCCTTGTTCCTTTATGAGGAATTTGTAGTCACCCGCCTCCCGTCAGAAATTGCTATTTTCTCTCTAAATAGGAAAGAATGCTTCATTGTGACAATACCGCTATTCAAAACTGATACTAACTTTCGCCAAAGTTGATACCAGTTTCCAAAGTTTTCCTTATATCATTTTAACATCAGTTTTCAATCTCTTTCTTGATAGCAAAAAGTTATGTTTTCTTGTGAAAAAAAAACTGCTATTGAAAAGTGATATCAAAGTTTTCCAAAGGACAAGATTATCGGGTCATGTCACGTAGCGAAGTCATCCGTACGTCAGAGCATGAAGGGCGTATTGACCTCCTCAGGTAGGAGCCGATTGATTTAGCACGTGGATCCAGGATTGAGGAGATAAGCAAGCTGATTATCTACAGAGATCAGTTCTGCGGATACCACACATCGCAAAACTGCACCTGGTGAATTGAAACTTTTTTATAAACCCGACAAGTTGGGGCACTACTTATTGTTTCTGCCAACACTTACATATCAGTGCCAGACTTGGAGCCTGACTGAGTCCTTGGAACGAAAAATCATCACATGTGAAATGAGGTGCCTGATACGAGTTATCAGCAAGACCAGACGAGACAAAATCAGAAACACCGAGTAAAACCAGTCCGACAGTTCACTGACCAACAACAACTCAAAAGGTCTGGACACCTTGTAAGGATGCCACCACAAAAATTACCACACGGAGCAACAGAAACAACAGAAAATATGGATCTAACGCCAGGGGACGTCCCAGGAAGACATGGATAGCAAGTATGAAGGGTGCCATGACACCCTGAATAGTAGGTATGGCATGCCTGTAACATCAGCCTCCAGATTAGCCGACGCCCCAGACGGTATAAGTGGAAGGATAATGTAAAGTAAAGTACAATGTAAGTTATTGTGATATGCCATTAAGAGTTATCAATTTATTTATTGTTTATTTGCAAAATCATGCCCGAAGGCTAATTGCGTGTACAGTCAATTATACAGAAACAGGAGACAGGTAACAATCTGTCTGGAAAAACCTCTACTTCTACTACTACTCTAGCTATTAAGGGGTTCGACTTCTTCTTTGAAGGCAGTGGATAATGAATAGTCCCACATTCTGCATAATTAGTGGGTTTTGTGATCTTAGTAGAAATGTAGTCTTTTGGTGATCTTCTAAATGACGAAATGATGGAGAGATTGTTGTAACTGTCTGAAATAATCTGTTTCTTTCGGTCTCATAGTGAGGACACTGGCTAACAAAATGTGTTTCATTTTCCACTGCATTCATTGTACAATATTTACATAATCTCTCATGCACAGGTAGTTTTCTATAGCGACCTTTTTCTATCTCTAGTGGATAAGGTAGAACAGGTCGATCAGGGTAGTGTAAAACATTCTCCTCGTGTTAAAGATTTCCCGACAAAATTTTCCTCGAAAAAATTTGTTTTATGCACACTGATATTCGCCCGAAGGCGAAAATGTTATAGCAATTACTTGAACATACCAGTGGACAGTAAGCATAGTATTACTTGAAATTTTAGCAAACAAATTATGGAGTGAACTAATTGAAGTTCTCCGATATCATCAGCCGGCAGTATACATTGTCAAGTGGCATACGCTCCTAACTTATCAACTAGGGTTATGCCCTTGGAAAGTCATCTATGTTGGATACAAGGATCATTTCAGCTCTATTTGCATGGTATCTGTTTGGAGAAAATATTGTTGAAATGAAATTGCTTTATTTGATTCCTTTCACTGATAAAATTCTTCGATAACCGAATACATTTCCCACAGGGCAGGCTCAATAGACAAGTACACGCTCTACAAGTCAGTTCTTCTAGATTATCAGATAAGAATTGCACGTATTTTTACATACAGATTAATGTTGTAAAGTTTAGTTGTTACTGATGACATAAAAATGGAAAAAAAATCAGCTAAAAAAACACACGTGCTTAGGATTGAATATAAAATCTTGTTCCAATATTTCTCCGACACCCTCAATAAAGCATACGTCTCCAATTTTGATTTTTAATAATTTTCTATCTGAATCTGTTATCCGCTACTGACTATCTTTGCAATCATGATCTGAGGTAGAATGTACTCAGTACGTCAAAAGTAAAATACCTTGTTCATTCAAAATGATGATTTAAAAAGCACTTTTTAATGAAAACACCAAAATAGAAAATCCGACTGCTATTACTTTTTTTATCTTATTAAGTCTTTAAAAACTCAACTTCAAATTTTCAAATGTCTCAAATTCTTAATTTGAAGCTTGCATTTACATATCATATAGACGGCATCACATCTACAACACCACTGAACACAAGGAGCCCTGCAGTAAGATTGTACCAAAAGGCGGTTTGACACATGATCACACAGGACGCTTTTTATCGCTTCACCGCCAGGCTTGAAGATAAGCCGAGATGATAAGATATTCAGCTGCCTACACGATGTCTAGCTATTTTATTTGGAGGTCAGGATTTTCTACTCCCGTTTTTGCTCCCAATCTTGCTTTATGGTTGCAGAGGTCCGCCCCTTGACCGCTTACACGGCGCATTCCCGCCGGGCTCTTTGCAGGGAATATTCCACATCAAGTGTGTATCATTTATGAGGTGTAATCTTCATCTGTCAGTGTAGTAGCACGCGCAGCTGCCCGGCCCCTTCTCCATCATCGCTGCAAATGGCGGATGCTACATGCTGTCAGCGCGCGCGCGCTTTGACGGATTACCACCGAAGGCTAGACCATTTTCGCTAGCTAGGGGGTGGTTACAAACGACACATTTTATTTACGAAACAAGTACAAATGAAGCAATGATAAATTATAACTTGATAGGTACCTTAGGCGTTTTGTATCTAATATTTTCACTCCATGGAATCCTAAGCTTTCAGTACAACTTAAAAATGCGTAAAGACAGCAGCAAGGAAGAAACGGAACTTTTACGTATGTTTTACGTATGCGTAAATAATTTTTTGGGATGAATCTGTCCTTAATAAAATGACCACCAATGGCGTGAAATATTGCATACTTCTTGCAGGATTAATATACCCCCGTGGTAGTTTGTATGCTACTTGTGCGCACTCTCGGAAAAATAATGGGTGATAGATATGCCAGCATACAGCTGCTCCCCGAGACCATGTTGCACATAACTGCGAGCCAATTAAAACTTCCCTCCTCAAGCAGGGAGCATGCTACTGAATCAAATGTCGCAATCCGTGCAACGCAAGAGCACAAAGTTTCCTAACTACACACGTACGTGTTAGGAAATGGCAATCAGCTAGAGAAGTACAACTTGTACTACAACTCTGATATTCCGTGTTGTATGGTTTCTGTGGTAATTAGTACGAATGCAATTTATTCTTTTTGATACATGACTGAATATGTCTGCCGAGAATACTAATTCAGTCCCTTTACAGTGTATTTGTAGCCTGCGATGCATCTCAATGAATGCTCTACCTTGACGAAATCAACAATAAATCAGACATATTCATATATCAAACAACATTACATTCACATTGATACCACCGGGACTTCCCTATGAATCACTCCAACATAACAAAGCGCCTGTCAACTTGGATAAATACGTAACGAGGCCACTCTGCGATGCCAACAATTAACGTTCCAGCTTGCCTCTACTCTCCCAAGGGTAACCTTAACCAAGCCTAGCTAGTACCCACTGTTACACACACTAGTATTTAAAGGTCGCTAGGCGCATAAAAGTGCCCATAATGATGTTTTGTAAAAAAAAAAACATTTTCTGAGAATTGACAAATACAGTAGCCACACTACTAGCCAGTATTAGAAATACCCATCTGCAGTCATTTTTGATATTGGAGAAGAAATATTCGGCAACCTGAAATTTTGCACGCTGAGGTTCAATGGTGTCTAGTATACGATATCAAAATCTTTTGTATTTACTACTGACTATATAATATATCAGTATAATTTCAGTAATTTGCATGTGTTTTGTCAAAACTATATACTGGTTGATATTCACCTAGCCTGCATGCCAGACCCAAAGACCCAGAGTTACTGAGAGGGGCTGTGGTATAATTTCTTTGCGAGAATGTTGGTATAATTTCCTGCGAGCATGTTGGCACTTGAGCCGAGAAAACGACCTGTGTGGACCCTGGAAACAGTCCTGAACCCAGGCTAGGTGCAACACGGCCGGTCGCTAGCTGTGCACCGTGACGGACGATCGGTCGCATGGAAGGTGACCCCGGAACGTTAGCTCTGCCAGACAGAGGACGACGTCTGCTGATAGCCGACCAAATTAACGTTATCTCCCGTTCAATATCACCGCAAGAAAATTACAGATTCCCTGGCCGATTTCTATCAATATTCCGGTAAATGAGCCCTATTTTCCAGGACCGAAACCGCTGAATCACGGCATGGGTATTTTCAGGTCGCGCTCGCTTGCGCCATGATTTAATAATAATAAATTTATTGCCCAACAGTTGTACAAAGTACAACGTATTTCCAGTATTTTTTTCTGATAACAAAGCAGGTTTTGTTTTTTGTAAATTTGTAAATTTACCTATTTTGTAATGTCGGAGTTATTGCATTTATAGACATTGAAGAGCATCGAGTCTCTTGAAATCTGTCATCATTTTAGTACTGACCCTCTGATCGTAAACCTACATATATCAACAAAACAATATCAATCACATGATGTAAAATTGAAGTACAGCTGTAATGCACTTTGCGTGCTCGAATGGAACATAATATACACTAATCACACGTATTTGAAATGTGTATTGTTTCTTAAAAAAGACCAGGTCTCAGGGGGTTTATGCATGTCAAACAACACTTGGCACACACAATTTTCCCGGAGAATACACGAGACAATTATCCTCCCAATTCTCCTGGCACCTGTATTCCATCTGATTTCATTTCTCACCAACGTTGCGGGAGAAAACATGCACATGCATTGCATCGACATTTCGGAGGGGTGAACCACGTATAACCACTGGGGGAAACAAGCAAGGCTTTTTGGCGATCACAAAAGAAAGCCACAGCTAGAAGGCTCTACGCTGTCTCTAGCTAGGACATCTCAAAATATACGTATTTACTCTATGAAATCTATAACGCTCTATGTGATTAAGTTATCGGAAGTATCTTCCGTTCAACCCTGATATTCATGTGCATATTGACTACTTTATATGCTGATACAAATTCACAAGGATATAAAAATATGCGTTGTCAATTACTCAGTCTTCACAAATATATGATGCTATTCGTGTGGTATGTTTTGGTCTTCTTAATCAATTACTGATACAAATGATGAACAGTGCAAAAAACATACAGTAATCATATGTATATGAATGTGAAGACAAGAAGGGAATTATAACACACCATTCTATGAATGGAGAAGGTATTCGACTAACTGAACAGGGCGAATATCAAATTGAATTTGGAGCTTACCATCTACCTTCAACGGTTTGGATGAAATCGTGTTAAGGACGAGACTTGTATATAAAACCCCTGGGGTCAGATAAGCCTGATCTATTCAAACATTGCCCGTGATCAGTATTATAGTAGTACGCATCAACATAACACGATTACCAACAGCTTTGTCCAGATTTCATGACCTAAATACAGCAATAGCTGCATACGATATATGTACACCATCGTGTCTATCTATGCTGTAGAATACGAGGATATTATTTTGCTATGATGATGATGCTTGGAACACTAATAACATCGGTCATAAAAGTACACATACACCCATGCAAATACGATATATAGTAACGTTTTTGTTTTTCACCACACTATACGCAGCGTCAGCCTCACACGCTCACAGACAAATGGTATGAGAACTAGTACTCACCATAGGACAGGATGTGGACCAGGGCCAGCCCCACAGTGGTGATGTTGAGCCGAGGATCCATCTCCGGGCCCACCGGCCACCTCACCTACAGCAGCACGGGAAGAGGAACACACACACAAGGTCAGCGCGACGCTTTGACTTTCACCACGGTCACACGCAATTTGTGTTCCCCACCATTGATCCGCAGGCCCGCCGCTAATTCAATTCACTCTCGGTGGGGAAAACATTTGCCCGGGAAGCGCGGTCCAACACTCATTCCCGCGAGCAATTGACACGAAATCTCGGTTTGAAGAGGGGAAAGTCAAACTCGTAGGACGATGCAGCGAAAATGAAATGCCATCAAGTCGCCGAGCAGTAATAGAATTACTAACTGGAGTGTTCTCATCGCGAGCAATTCATGCGCACGCCATTTTGATTCCAATGATCGCTTGGCGAGCTCTTTATCGCTTGGAGAAACCTATAAATCATTCAGGATGTCACACCGGCCACTGTCAAACTGTCTCTTGTGCGCGAAATTACCCTTGATTGGACCAGCATTCCTGGATATACAACGAATCAAACCCAATCCCAGATTAAAGTGAAACATCTTTTGGCACTAGGGATGTCCTTCCCGTGACCAATCAGAGGGCCGGTTCAAAATGAAACCGTTATACGCGGCGGGGAATCACGGGAAACATTGAGCAATTCTGCTGGATGGGAAAAGTGGGATGTACCACTTCAGACTGTCTGTGGGGGTGGGGGTGAAACATTTGGTTGACCGATTGGAAAACCTGTACGTTATTACATGTAATGACCAGCGCATAAATTATACAGCACAATGTCATAGATAACGATGCATAACGTTGTTTTGGCAATGGGTTTGGAATAGAGGTATAAAAATTGAAAGAAGGAAATAGAGTAATTCTGTAAAGAATATAGCACATTTAGTAAAGAAAGGAATAGTTAAGGTAGGCTGCAGACAATATGAATATATATCTATTGTAATCTACATATCTATCTTAATATTTGCCTGTCCTATTTTATATCATAAGTCTGACAAGAACACAGGATACATAGAGTTTACTTAATAGAATTCTGTAAAACTACTAGTAACTTTATTTTTCTAGCCTCGGCCATCTAATTATACGGATCGACGTTAACTCTTGAACTGATTTATCATAATTGTATTCACATAAAAATGATATAGTGTGGAAATCGGGAGAACAACAATATACCCTACTTATACTATACATTATTGAAAAGCGCTACTGTTGACGCCCCACGGCGAGCACAGAAAACGCTAATTTGACATCAGCGGAGGGAAAATTGTGGGGATCCAACTCATGACTGAAAGGAGGGATTGAAAGCACGGTCCAGTTCTCCTGTCCTAGTTTCTATACGTGCAATACAGAACAGTCAGATAAGACAATTATGCACAGGATTGAACACACCCTGAGGCTACAGTAGTCCTTTCTTCCTCGTGCCTGGATTACATTTCTATAACATGCCGCTGAGTTAATGGTGGAAAAATCCTTGATAACGCATAGTCAGGGTCACGCCGACACCTCAGCTGAGACAAGATGTCCACATGTGAGGGATGGAACTGCCGTGAGGGATGGCGGCCGTTAAAATCAAACTACGCCTAGAACCACCGCAGGGCGTGTCTCTGTGTGCTGCCGCCTGGAGCATAACATAACTCAGGCAACAGACGTGACGGAGATGCTGTTTAAAGGCGCATTATGTAACATTTTTGCACTAAAAATTGAAATATTATATTAAAAAAGGATATTTGTATGATTGTAATTTACTTCCACTTTTCAACATATACTTATCTAACATTTCTAACATTTACAGCTGTAGCTAAAACAGCCCACCACACGAGGCGCACTCAGTTTGTGGTACCACCACAAACTACCAGGATGTAAACAAGCATGGCTGACAGCTGTGTTTCAATCTTTTGAATACACTTGTAATGTGTCATATTTTGGCACCTCCACTTCCTGAATGACACTTATTTGCAGGGTTGATTCAACTTACGGTCACTTGTAAAGAAATGTACTTCTTGTATCGTCCTCATGTTACATAAAGCAGTTTTACTGTATGGGTCTTGTTGTTCCTACAATTATGAATCTAACTCAAGATAATTCATTAGATTTTATTACTAAAAGTCAACGTTTTGGGTCCCGCTTGATTGATAAAATTTGAATTACTTCACTTGATTCCTACCTGAAATACCAAGGGGGTGGGGGTTAGGGCCTGCGCTTTTAGAAATATTTGATTTAACCCCACTTTGTTTGCTTTGTATTATTTGCATATCTATCTTGCAATAATGTATTTTTCGAAAGTTTAGGACAGCATGCAAATGTGGAGGATTATATTCTTGGGTCAGTCGTAACAGCGTTAGCTAAAACATAGAATGTGTCCCTTCTTATAATTAGTGATTATTTTTGAGATTCATCTGATTTAGATTTATGGATTTAGTTATATTACTCATGACACGGAAAATACATTGCTTTTTAAATCAGCAAAACCAAATTTGGAATTTGCTGTAGTGTCGATTTGCAGTTCCAATCTTATGAATTCGATTAACATCGACGTTGATTTAAAACAAAACATGTTACAACTGAAGAAATTAGCATACGATATTCCATTACGATTGGTCAAACCTCTAACGACCCTGTAATGGATAGCTGCTGACATCGTGTAAAACGGCCACTCTCATTGGTTACTATTTTACACATAACTAGAATGTAACGTATGAAATGTAACGTGTCAAAGCGTAAAAGAATGTTAATTGATATTTATCAATTTTCCATTCATTCAACATTTCTAATGTAACTTCATGCAAAGAAGTTACCGACGTTCCCCTATTCCGTTCCACCCAGAGACCTATTCTGAGATGGGGATCTTAGGTGGTGGGCGAAACACTTAAGGTGGTAGACGGGTGGTCCTGGCAGGGAAAGCCCCACTTTTCCGCCCTGATAGAGGCCTGGGTGCGCGCTGCTGCTGGTAACAGCACTTAAGAGCGGCTGAGGAAAACCTATTTGATTTCATCACCGATTAGAGACGACAACCACCGCTGGTGGGCCTTTGATAAGGAAAGATGGAAGCCAGCTTAGCCTCCTCCAAATCAGATTGCAGCGTTTCGTCTCAAGTTCCCCATTTGCTCTTGAGTCCTCCGTACATCCGTTGTTAAAGTAGATTGCCTGGTACGTCAGCCGGAAATTCAATCACCAGGTCGTTATTGTAAATCAACGCTACCCGTTCCACCTAGTTTGAAGTGTACGCAAAGTCACATTCGTCAAAACCAGAGGTGTTTGGTAAGTCCTTTGCCCAGCTAGTCCAGCCTTTGCAAAGTGGGCTGCCTGCATGTAAAAGCTGTGACCATGGGGTGACCGAAGGAGCAAAGGTGCACATTTTATCACACAAAATTGTCAGACGAAGTGGAAGTCCTTCCTTGAATAAGCCCGATAAGGCTGGTGATGTTCACTCGCGAATTCGGGTCAGTCTGTATCCTATAGGTTACATATAGTTGAAGATTTGTTCATGATAGATTCTACCAACACAGATCACGCAACACATACACAAACACACAGAGAGGGGGGGGGGGGTCATCATATACGAAGACCTTCTATCCTATCCAGAAAGCATAACGAAGCTCCATTCTCATTGTTTCTCATCTTGTCTAAAATAAACAACAGTGATACTGCCATGCATTCACGGCTTGCTGAAACAAATTCCTCACCTCGTCTACTGGCCAAAGGTACTATCAAAGACTTCCGTGGATTCTTCCGTTTGATACTTCTGAAGCTCTGAAGCCACAGGAAGCAAGCGAAAGGAAGCCGGTCCAAGCCAAGCCAAGCAATTGGAATATATGGCATCAGGTAAAAGACATAGGTCTCCAATCATATAATGACCCGCCAGTGTATACAGCAGCTAGATAGTTGAAGAACCCACACATGGGTAGGCTTTGGTAGTGTAAGGATGGATGAGATGATAGCAATCGCTTTGCAATGCACTATTGCTTTGTATCCTTGCGAGCTCTCTGAGCTCACCGCTGATACAGTCAGCCCGTAGGTCTTTTGTTTTGAAGTCCCGGATCTTGTTTTTCCTTCCGCCGACTCAATTTCTGTAGTCCTGACAGTGCAATCAGATAGTGTTGTGCCTGATTTCTCTCTGTAATTCTGCCTATCCTCCCCGGAAAGGTGAACTTCTCATTTTTGGACGCGAATGAGACTTGTGGAGTAGACTGTATGACAGCAATGCCATATAGGCAATACTTACATTACCTAGACTGCACACAATCTGTCAAAGGCTGTAATTTTACCCAGCGTGACTTCTTGACCTAGAAAAGGCTTTTGATATTCGCTTGTCCAAAAGCCGCCCTTTGGGAAGATAGGGAAGATGCATGGTGTGTAAAGAAGATTTACCACTCCAATTTTAATGGAGGAGACGATTCGGTTAGCTCAGGTCCCGTTGTGGGTACTATGTAGTGAAGAGTTGCCTATGCTAATGTACATGTACCTTGTAAAAGACGACAGACCTAGCGTTTTTATGTCAGGAGACTTTGATTTAATAGCGGAACACTGTCTTGAAAATTGCTCGTTGAGTGGCAATCAGTCTTGGATTGAAGCAGAAGCACTTAACCTTGAAATGGGAATTTCTCGTCTTCACATGAAAGTAGCTTTTCAATTGCTACGATGAGGGCGACTGGGTTCTACACTTGGGGCTGAAGGACGGCAAAGAAAGTATGACTGGTTGGTTGGTTGTTTTCTAATTCTATTAGAGTGATAAAAATCAAATTCAAACTTAATGTTCCTAAGTTCTAATGAAAGTGGAAATATTGAAAAATAAAGAGAGAGAGAGAGAGAGAGAGAGAGAGAGAGAGAGAGAAATACAACCACAGAGATGGATAAAAATTGATACAGAAAATTACATTTTAAAAACTTTGTTCCCTAAAAGTAGCTGCTTGGATTGCGTGGGAGCAAAAGTGGGCTGGCAAGCGACTTGACTCTCTGACTTGACTAATGGATTGAACGTCTGTCAAGTCTCTGGCAGGTTTCACTAAAAGCCATCCCGAGTCCACGACTTGTGACGTAAGAGACACACTCCCATCAATCAAGACACATGATTTCAAGAAGATGAAACGTGTAGAAATGCAACCATTGAGAAGAAGGAAGAAACAGCTGTAAGATTGTGTTCTCATGATGAAATTGAAGTAATATATGTGCCAAACGGGGCGTAGGGAAGAACCAAGTTTAAAGTTGGTCCTCTCACCAATGGTCTATACACCTGGCCTAATTATATATAACTGATCTAGTGAACTTAAAACCGAAGAATGGAAAATTATGAAAGAGAAGCTGTAAACGTAAGTAATTTGGGATGTTAATTTTTGGCCCAGCCTTAACAGCAAAACACGGGTCTTTGGGTTGGCCATGTTGATCTGATTACACTGGATGACATCATCTAGAAACCCCAAAACTGACGCGAGCGTGCGATAATAAAAAAGTTTGGCAAAAAAGTTTCCTTCATTTTATATGAAATCTACGTGGTCATGAAGGTTGAACAAATGACTAAACACACAGAGTATGATATGGGGAATAAGAATAGTCTCTTCATTCTAATTTCTTCCTATTTTCTTATTTTTCCTGCATTGATTTCGGCATCCTATTACGTATATACCTTAGTATCGTTTTCCAATCCTTTTTCTGCAACATACGACATATATTCGCTCTTTTTGCACGATTTACAGCACGGACGAAAATCCATGCGCGCGTGGATGCCATCCATATAATCAAATCAACATAGCCTAATTTGCATGCATGATGTAAACAAAAACAGAGATAGCTGGTATAAAAACACAGCCTACAATCGCTTCCTCATCATCCCACTGAATGAACCTAAAATGTAACGACAGGGAAAGCATTTAGCAAGAATGGAATGCAAAGTCTACCTCTGGTGAACTCATGAATGGCAGTTAAAGTTGACCACTTTGGCAGCACTTTACAGCGCCCAATCTCAGCACGACGCCATCTTCGTTTGCAGAGTCTAACAGATCCACCTCCGCGGAGTACTTTCTGGGCATGATGTCAAACTCCGCGGATATTGATTCCTCGCGTGCAATACTCATGTCACCCTTGCGTGTGATAGTTTGGGTGTCTATTAACACTAGTGACCAATATTTCGGAGATGTAAAGGCATGTTCATTGATGATAGGATGGTTTGTTTTTACGACGTATTAAGCGGTATCACACTTAGGCTTTCTCCTAGATGTCGCAGCCAAGTCTCTAATTTTCCAGGAATTTACTGGTGATCTACTCCAATCTCAGTAATAGTCTCTGAAATCCATTGAGTACACGGAATAGACTACGGAAATTCTGGAAAAGCTATGGGCAGAGTACTCTCACCCCTCAGAAACCGCGAGGGATGAAAAAGAAATTTGTGCAGGTTATGAACGGCGGTGAGACGATGCGGAGAGGCGACAAGCAATCTTCTCCTTTAATATCGGTACATGCCTTCAAAATGGAGACTGGCTTGTCAGACGTAACCTTGGCAAAGCCCCGGGGAAATCACAGACAGCAGAGAGTTTTACAGTCCGCAAAATCTGTCTTGTACAGGGCGTCCCTCGTGTGGGTTCATTTACGTGCGAGCCCGGTTTGTAACACGCAATAAACCGCCAGGGAGAGCCGGGCACATCCCGCTAATGGTGAGGTCGCTGCTCCTGAAGCCGCTATCTGGTCGCATCAGGGAGTCTTGAGCAGAAAAGTTCTCCGTGACGACTCGTCTAAATGATTTCGGGATCACACCGTCATCTGGAGGACAGACCTTTCTCGGAAACGGCAGTTTTACCGCGAAGTCTCCCGGCTTTCCTGTCAGGGTATTGGAGGAGCAATCTGCAGTTGAGTGATCATCCTCGGCGGAAGGCAAATGGATCCTTCCAGCTCTCAACTACAAAAATCCATGAGGAAATCACAGCCAGGTCACGCAGTGGAAAATCAGTAGGCTACATTTAACTCACGTTCATCAGAGCAGTGGCCAATGATTGCCGGCGCCTGGTCGTCAGACTGGCCGACTGGTGATCTGACAGGTTTCACTTCTGTCCGTCTTGTACGTTTACGTGAACCGGAGTGCTGCTGCCTAACGCACTGTTGCGTCCTGAGTGTTCAGTAAAAAGGCCCGGTACGTCACACTTTAATTTCATGCATTCTGCCAACGCAATTACCGCCGAACTTGACCTGTGTACAAAGGCCCTGCCGAGCTGGCCTGGCGAGCACTCGTATTGGTCCTCACTCAACCGGAACTAAAACTGGTGACAGCAGCGAGATTGTACCAACACGGACGACTTGGCAAAGTCTGCGAAATAGCTTTCTGAATATGTCAAATGCCACCGAGGGCTAAAATCACCCATCGGCAAGTTATTAAGGCTGCACAGACGCCCTCTCTCATTTTCAGATTAATAGATAGGAGGCTGCACAGTTATGCAGCTTCTTCAAACTGTGTTAGAATCATCAAGATTTCCAAGCAAAGAAAAAAAAATATTCAAAATAATTGAAACTTAAGTGAACTAACCCAATGTTGAAGCATTCGTCTTAGGTTGATGTAATCCTATCCACATTTATAGATACAGTAAGCTGCAAAAAAAATCCATAAAAGTGCAACATGCAGTAGTGTCATAACACAAACCAAACAACAAATTAGCTTCTTTTTCAACCACGTAAAGGCAGTCATATGGGATATATGCACTGGAGTTCGAAACAGCTTAGCCATTTGTCAAAGTACTCCAGAAAGAGTACATGGCCTTGAGTTAAGATTTGCCACAACAAAGCCAATAGTAAAGTCAAACAGAAAGATTCCCCCAGGCCTCCTTTCCACATTTTCTCCTAACAACCAGTAGATCTCCCCTATTTAGGAGTCATCAATAAAGTATATAAACAACCAGATTTGTTATACGTGGAGCAATGGTTCGCCAGAGGCTATAAAATGACCTCAACCTCTGCAAGCGGGTCGACACTAAGTTATTTATATGGCCATCGCGGGGTATATTCCGGCTGCATTTGCCCATCGGTGGGAGATAACCTCTTCAAGGAGGGTTTGGCCAGTTATCAGCGGGTCTTGCCATGGTGAACTTACCATTTAATTGGGGGCTTTAAGGCCGGTAGAACTCCCCCGTGACTTTAGCCATGACTGATCTGTATCAATAAAAGATTCCAAACAGCACTCCCTATCTCCTAGTAAAACTGCGGGTCGAGATGGGGCCAAGGAAGAGCGGCTTCGCAAGAAAAGTTTGAAACGAGCGGCGGGCCCATTAGTCTGCAAGCAAATAGATATCATCTGGAAAAGTTGCGCGATTTGTGGTCTCGAAATACGAGGACAAGGAAATTTTTGCGTTATTTCTAATATATAGTTGTTTGAATAACCAGCAAGAGAGATTTACAAGGGAGTTAAAGTCGAGTCAAACAATTTTCCGCCGGATCTCATTTCGAGGGGATGAGTGATAAAACTTTCAAAAACTATGTTGCATGTATGAAAATCACGCATGGAGGCTATATTTCTTGTAAAATTTCATCAGAAGAACATTATTTTGAACATAAATCAGTATTTTGCAACATCACCCCAAATCCATTTGTAGTTCTTCCTCAATGTGTGTATCGTCAGTGTATATTTCAGCTGCCGTAGCTTGTGGTAAATCATTGAATCATGAAAGCTGCAGATCTTGTATTTGAGTAAGAAGAAAGAGAAACAGCAAGTCTGAATAAACATGGTTGATGTTCCACGTTTTTCAAAGAAGGTTGGATATATTGCCACTGTGCAATTACATTCTCTTCAAGAAGACATCTTTCTTCGCTATATCTTATTAGATTCGCTATACGGTTAACCATTACACAGCAATTCCTTAAGTAAATGACGGCAGGATTGACTGTATATTTTTCTCAGTTTACCTCGGTACTTACTTCTTTGCCGTAATGGCATCGGTACTTGAACGGCCAGAAAAGTAAACATTTCCAACATTTCTTCGACATAAAGAGCAATCTACGCAGCTTGATTTTCGTACTGCCATATGCAATTCCAGATATATTAATGAATGGTTACAAGAATGCATGTATATGACTATACACACGTGTAGTTTGTGGCTGTCTGGGTTTTTGAGTGACATTCTACATGCCAAGGTAAATGTAATATCACTTCTAGGTCAATTCTATAGCATTCTGACAATATTGCGACAACCGTTCAGTAGCGATTTTACCCAACCGGTCATTCTGACTGTCACAAATCTGATTATGTCCAGCCAAAACTTATGAATGTCGACAATTTTGATTTCAACACCAGATATTGAGTAGACTACCACAGTGGTTCCCTAAGAGTATATTTTTTCGCTTATGCTTGTCGCAGTATCTCTTTGCCATCGGCGTAAGGCAGCATTGGAAGGGCCAAGTGCTTGGTGAAAATCAGTTCTATATTTAGACTTGTATACCGATTGTTATTTAAAACCGTGATGGAACTTTTCGCTCAAGGGTGAAGCTATCGGTAAATCTGCAAATTATAACAAGCCACTTTTGGAGCTGACATCCAAGTTGTCGTCATGCTCTATCTGTCGTTCTTTCCGGATTATTATTATATATGCTGTAGATTAACCGTGCCCGTGCACGTGCTGAGCAAGCTTTATAATTATAAATATTTCACGAGGATGCTACGCATTAATATCTTCACGCTATTTCGCAATGAATTAATTCTGAGATAAAGTAATGAATCAATTCTCCACGGTACAAGTCTACCTTATCAGACTGACGTAGTACACATGGAGGCGCTGATAGATGATAAAGTTGATGGTGTCACTTGTGAGTTGCGAACAACTCTTTGCAACAGATTTCTTTACAAGTGATTATGTGATAAAAATGTTCATGCATGTGGCAATGTTCGGTGCGTCAAACATTTGATCTTTCTTCTATACTGATACCCTGACTGTGCCCAATCTTTCTATAGCACGGTGTTTTTATTCAGCTTCCCATGCCTTAAAGTTCTGACAAAAAAACTCTTATTAGGCCATGTTGATTTGATTATATGGATGACATCCGCGCGCATGAATATTCATTCGTTTTCAAAAAAAAAGTTTTTGACCATACTGGAAATCGTACAAAGCAACTGTAATATGAACAAATAAATGCCGTAAATTGCAAAACAAAATATTGGAACACTAATGTCCTAGAATGCCCGAATAAATTCCAAAGGAAAGGAAAAAAAATATAAACAACTAAAAATGAAAAGTCTTTTGTTAGCCATCACCGCCATACCACCCTTTTGTTCAACCTTATTACCACGTAGATGTCATAATGAAGGCATTTTTTTGCCAATCGTTTCTTATTCGCACGCTCGCATCAGTTATTGGGCTCTCAGAGGATGTCATCCACATAATGAAATCAACACGGCCTTATGAAGATAGATTTCAGTTGGGATGGCTTGGAGTAAAACACAGTCCCAGAGTGTTGAGTATGATAAAGCCCTGTTCTATAACTACATGTATTATCGATGATGAAGGGAAGACACTTAAAGCTTCTCTCAGCCCTTCCCGAGGCAGTGTTAAACACCCAATGATGGATCCCAAGGTGAAGAGCGGGAAGTGTAATGGTCGATAATGACCACCATTAAACCAAGGCAACCTTGACTTACATCACCATGCGTTTTTTAAGAGTTACTCTTGACTTTCAACACTGCACGAAAAGCTGGATTTACCAATCGTAGTAAATGCCTGTTATGTCGGGTAATGTTTTCTTTGTAAACAGTAGCGGACTAAACAATGGTAATGGCCACTATTAAACCAAGGCAACCTTGACTTAGATCACCATGCGTTTTTTAAGAGTTACTCTTGACTTTCATCACTGCACGAAAAGCTTGATTTACCAAAGTAGTAAATGCCTGTTAAGTCGGGTAATGTTTTCTTTGTAAACAGTAGCGGACTTAACAATGGTAGTACTAAATGAATGTCAAGTACTGTAATTTCTTTTAGTACCATTCTGAAATCCGAATTTATGGACTTGACTTTAGTTTATTACTGTTTACAAGCTGTATTTGTGTCTGTATAGCCGGTATAAACTGGCTGTGTTACACCTAACGACGTATTACTTCTATCCTTTGCACATCTAACTCAAAACAATGTTTAAAGTTATAGCAACGAGTTCCACTCTTCGATAATTCTAGGGAAAAGGAATCGCTTTGATGTTAGCAAAAAATATCTTATATTACTGCAATAAAAATATACACTTTTACATTTGAATTATTTTTAACATATCTCACAACGACGAACAGTGTTTTGTTCTTAAGCATATTTCATCTCAATATTAGCAACCACTGGAAGCTTCTATTCAACTCTTTGAGAATATACCTGAACGGTACTCTATGAATTGAAGCAGCAATGAATAAAACATGCTTTTACGATGGTGGGTAATGAATTCTCAGGTCGCGACACCTCTTTCAAAAAACTCAAGTTAAAAGTTTTTTTATTCCATTTGATCCAGCGATTTGGCGCGCTGGTTACATTATATGTCAGCTTCGCTGGTCGTCTCGTGTGGAGAAAAACTGTGCAGCCTACAGCAATTTTGAACCTCTTATGTCGTATCAATAAAGGTAGCACTATGTAACATTTTTGCACCAAAAACATTCGTGTGATTGTAATTTACTTCCACTTTTCAACACCTGACATTCATGGTCGGCGATAAAATATCCCACACGATGCGCGCTCAGTTTGTGGTGCCACCACAAACTACTAGAATGTAAACAAACGTAGCTGACAGCTGTGTTTCAATTTATTACGTATTAGTTTTTGTCACCTCCACTTCCTTAATGGCACTTATATTATGTGCAATGGAGTAAGGTTGATTCAATTCACTTTGCAAAGAAATGACCAGAACATTTACTTTTTGTATCGTCCTAATGTTATGTAATGTAGCTTTAAGGTACCATAATAGCTTATTGTGAACATAATACACCCTCTTTGTATATCATCTCTACAGACACACAATGTCTACGCCCAGAGGCTTTGTTCTCCTGTTTCCGGTCGCCGTAGGACCTTCTAAAGATTTATACGTTTAGCCGATAGAAGTAAAACGAATGGAAGTCAGCGAGAAATTCCATTAGTACATTATCTCGATTGTCTGTGTCGATAAGTTGCCGTGAAACACCAGCAGGCAGGCGTGAAGGGGCGTTAATTTATCACCTACTGATTGAGTCTGAAAAGCACCAAGGAGATTAAAAGGACACAAAAACCCTCATTAAAAGATGTTGTTCTTTTTGATGCGACGCTGCCTTAATATTTATGTTATTTATTCTTAGTTCTTAATGAATGAAGACCTTTATTGTACATGTTTGCCGCACTGGGTTAAGCGCAGGTTACAGGTTAACAGCCTTATTTAATGTAGATATATAAACCTCTAGTATACACAAGTACATTCGACTTCCTCTCGCTTCTCGGAAATTGTATACATGTAGGTGGCAATACGAATTTCATTAGTTAGAGTTGATTTATCGACGACTGCAATGACTATAAATTTTTCTGTACCATTTAAATACCTAAAATGGGAAGATTTACTAAACACATAATTAAATTCGCTATCATGCATCGAAATGTACCTTTTACTTTATCTCAAGTACAGAATTAGCACATTCCCTGCTCTAGAGAAGTGCGGTTATGTCTTCCTGATTCCAGTCACAATTCGTGACAAAGTGATTCTTGGTTTTGTAACGGAGAATATGTGGTGGATATTCTTATTCTTCATTTGCAAAGTTTGTTATTATTAATTACAGGGAGGGTCATTATGAAGACTTAGACAAAAATTGCCGAGTTGCAAATGCAGAATTGCTATGATCCCAGGCTTACGATTTCCGAATAAGATGTAATCAAGAAGTGTGTGTCATGGACAGTGAAGGCTTAACAGTTTCTAGAAGCTTAAACAAGATGCTAAGAAGAATCGATGTATGTCAACCCGAACTCCAGTCAGCAGAATTACATTTTCATGAATAAGTCAGGAGAGTTTGTCGCAGGACTAGTCAAGCAAAGGGTTAGGATTAAGCACTTTTCTTATAGATGGATGCGTGGCTTGTATAAAGCTGACAAAGCTTACTGTCGTTTACCTGCTGACAGTTAATAACTGTGCGCCCTTTTACTTTTTATCTCCTGTGCAGGCAACTGAGACTTTTGGGAGAAAGCAAATATCCTGTAATGGCGAATTCGCGGTTAGGATGAATTGTGCGGAAAGTGGCGCGTTTTCGGCCCTTCCGGAAGTGATTTGGTCCTTAGCTTGAAGTGCTCACTTCTTCCCAGTGCCTTACAGTTTACTAAGTAGTTAAGTATTAAGAAATCAGCCTCGCAGCATGAGGTATATGTACAACAAGCTGAATTGCACTGGAATGTGGAAGAACATCAAATTACATACAAAAAAGAAAGCTCAAGCAACGCTATAGAAAATGTCTAACTATATGTTGGATACAATCCTCTTGTCCAACTGTGCGTTTCACTTGTAAGTACGATACTCCTACGTAGCCCCTTTCCTAACCCCAGTACCACTATTAGTCCTACACACTAAGCATGTGTAATGGGAAGAAATGACCCTGGACTTCCCCTGTTCATAGGCCGGTGGACAAGCGTATATGTCAGCTCTACCAGCCATTATTACACACAAGAGGTAGTCTATAAGCCAGTCAGACGGTCGATAAAAGGTCTATCAACCAGCTTGTTTGGAACTCCTACTCAGCTCAAGTTCATCGACCAGTCGACGCGCCCTCAACCTTAAGGTACGGTATCTACACACGGGGATCATATCATGGCACGGAAGATATGCAGTACTGCTTATCACCATCACCAGCTTTATTCCTGTTAAAATTCTTAAGAAGTCGTGAGAGGGGTTCTCTATCTGTTAATGTTCTCCGTTATGCCATACTGGGCAGCCCTACATCGTTCCTTAATGCAACCGTGATTGAAGAAGATCCTCTCTTTCTCGCTCGATATTGCAGGTGAAATACGAGGAGTGGCAGAGAGGCATAGCCCAGATTACGGGGCTCGTATCGCGTCTCTGGTTCTGCATTATGCAGCTCGACGTTTGAAAAGCCCTTCATTACCGTCCGCAGCTGACCCTGAGTCGGGGCTAACAAGTTGTGTAGCGGGCAGGTCGGCATGGCGGCAGCGGGGTGGTTACATCACAATGGTGCGGAGAATATGTGTGGAGCTGAGCTTATTGTGTAGATAAAATGAAAACATAATCGTGTTCTCAATGCGTTTTAAGCGGTATCACTGAGAAAAATGTTGCATACACTCCTAGCCATTGCAATGTCAGATACCCACATACCATATCGTACCGGTATACAGCTACAGAGCCGATACCTATATTGAATGCGGGGGGGGGGGTATACGATCTTCGAATTCGTTCGGACAATTGATCGCAGCTCAGCTCACTATGCAATTCTTGTGCTAAGCAGGTGCAATGCATCTATATGCATCCCACTGGCGCAATTATGTTACTGGCCCCAGCTTTCGAGGAAATTCGGACGCGAATATCACACAAAATACTACATACTTATCTTAGATTTTCTCATTCTGCATTGTGAATTGTTGTGGCAGTCGCGTAATTGCTGTATAAAATCTTAGAGAAGGTTGCGTCATGGAAAAGGGGGAGGGGAGCTTGCATTTGCCACACAATATATCTGTCAGGCCGTGCTTTTCCTTACAATTGGTGGTGGAGAAGCATTTCGCAGACAAATAAAGACTACTCGGTTTGGAGGGTCACACGTCTCATATACAGTGTTAATGCTGTAATCAATGCAAGGCCATAATAATACACAAAATGACCAACCAGATTCTATGCACATCACAGGTGCACACCGCCTGACAGGGGGTTTCCAAGCGGTGCAGCATTGTCAATCGTTAAGCCTAAGGTACAAACACACCTACGGTACCCACCTGGCTATAATGATAACTCCTCGCCTCCAGGCTGGTACGTCCTCGGTCCCAGAGCCGACCTCCCCCCGCCTGTGCCCGTCAGCCCACCTCCTACAACACAGACAGATAACGTACGTCAGACTTACAGACCCAACACCAGCGCAGGAGATGGTAGAGAGATACGGCACGGCGCGAGATCGCCTCACCTACGCAAATCTTCTACCGGCATCAGCGAGGCGGAGACCAGGGGGAAAGCTCGGCTGTAAAACACCTGTGTGCAGGTGCTCCTCTTAATCCCTCTCCCTCTCTCTCCCGGACTAGTCGACCCCGTGAAAAAGAGACGGGCCTCACAGCAGATTTGTCACTGTCCGCCCGCCCCGTTCTTCCATTACGGCCGTTCGCTATGACTATCGATTTCTGACATTATATAGAAGGAGTTTATTAATGATTGAGCGAGCTCGCTCTCTGTGCTGAAGTCTGCTCCGCCAATTACGCTCTGACGTTGTCCTTAACCCAGGGAGGGTGTGTGTATCCGTCAACAGCACAGCAAAACTACCAAAAATGCCTCCTCGTAACACGTACTATAAATACCCTTGCCTTCCTCTGTGACAAAACACTGAAATTGTATTGTTATTTGCAACATATCTTATTATAATTCCAGTATAATGACAGGACGATGATATGAGATTTCTTTGTAATTTTGTCCACCATATGATACGGAAATGTTTGCTTTTTCTTGCTATTGCTGTCCAAACATGCTCTGGTTGTAGTGGTGTCCTACAGTCGCTACTGCTGTACTGAACGGTACTGGAGCGCCGCCATAGCGTGCTGCACAGTACACACAGGCCTCGGCATCAACTCTGCTCATCAATTCAACTGACATACCTAAAAAACATCGGAGTTGGACACGATCGATAACCAAACCCACGCACCCCGCCGCTGTAGCCTCTAGAACCTGGGGAAGATTTAAATAACTATTTCCCTGTAATTGGGGGCATGGTGCGAGGACTGAGATAGCGCTAGCGGAATCAAACGCCTCAGCTGAGAGCCGTTTTCCCTTATCGGGTTTGAACAAGTTGTGAAATCCCGTTCAAGTGCACGTAAGAGCGATCAATCCGGGGTGAACATCGCTTCCATTTGCGCAAAACGCTGGCGAGAGGTATTTTCGTAAGTGTCGTATTAGTCAGATATCCGGCTTTGCTGTTTCTCGCTAAAATTGAGGCGAGTTTGAAATCGCCCCCGGGGGCCCAGAAGTGTGGTCTTCTCCGCGAGAACCATTCACCTTTATCGTTACGACTTAACGTCCCGGTCAAACGCCAGGCCGAGCAGTAGTTGTGCGCTGCGGATTTCGGATTTACCAAAGCCGGCATCATTCTGCGGCAGGTTGGGGTACTGGCGCTAGTGGGGGCACATTCCGATAGACCAACCACCGGCTGCCATATGACTGTCATCATCACTACTCCCCATTATTACAGACTTACCGTGCTGGCATGTAAGCGTCCCTGGAACTGCTCTGTGGTAATCCGTCGGTGATGCATGGGTCCCTCGGTAAGAGAGAGGAGTTAAAGGAGAGAGGAGCTCCGCACTACCAGTGTGTTCCGTAGCGCCAGGAGAGCTAAGAGCCAACGGCGCCCCCGGCGGCGTCTGTCAGAGGGTCGCCAGGCGTGTCCACGGAATACATAATGAGTCCGACGCGTAACTTACCCGTGGAGGAACTTCAATATTTAATTTGCCTTAATGTGGCTGGTAATTTCTCCGTGATGTTGAACTCTGCAGACCAGGCCTTCGCTCCAGCTGCTTAGCGAGTGTTATGCATGCAAAATGTGCCTTTCGATTTATTAATCAGCCTGTGGTAAACGATGTTTTCCGGGCGCGTCGCCGGGTCTGGGCGGGAGAGCCGGCTCTTAAACTCCGCATGATCCTGATTGGTCTCTCATGCAATCCCTCCTTGATGAATACTTCCAACACACACAAAATACGAAGAGAGGGGCAACGAGTACCTAGAAAATTACCCTCCATATGAGACGTGCAGAGGACACAAAAAAATACGTTAGCCGGCTCTACACTAAGTCCTTAATATTTCATACATCGGACGAATGAGAAGCCCCGCACGTAATTGAAGGATTTGTGGTAGTTTCGCACCTGCAGAACCGTAATCAATATTCTAATCATCTCCTCCTACCTCATTTCGGGTGAGGAGTAGGACCCCAGGGCGGCTGGGTGATTCTGTACCGACACTCCAGGGCCCCTCCTTCGATCACCCAGCTCAGTTTCGCCCCAGGTTTTCCCCCTCAAAGTCTTCTAATTACAGATTATGTGTTTTTCGATCTCCAGACGTGCCCGCTGATACATGGATGTTAATGGAGACGCGCATGCGCACTGACATGCGAGTAGGGACACCACTCAATATCAAAACTGACAATGGGCTGTACCATCTACAAAAGTTGAGGGGTTACTAGATCACCTATAAAATTACCATCATGCCACCTCTAAAATATCATCATCACTTTTATTTATTTTTTTAAAAATTCTCTTATGATCGTCGAATCATCGTAATCCTACCTCAATGCTACTTTTCTTATATTCATATTAATTTGCGGAACTCTAATATGGAAATGATGGCTCTTTTGTTATGAAAACCATGAAGGACTGGCAAAATATTCGGTAATGCACCTTTTTGTGTTACGTTCATATCGTTTAGATTTCAAATTTTATATATGTTTCAATGACTGTCATTGTGAAAGTCAACTTTACTCTCATGTTGATTTTATAAATTTTAATTTGATTTGAATTAAGGACAATTTAACGTCAATAAAGCCATCGTAGGTACGTTTCAGTACATCGTATCTAGCTAGAGGTACTAGGTTGAAAGCCGAAATTGAGTCCTTGTTGTTTTTGGCCGTGAAGACAATTTACCACTTCCCATTAACAAATGTCCGGGAGGTCCGTCTGGGATAAAGCATATCGATCCATCTCACTTGACCGGGAACGAGATGACCGATACACAAAACAAGCAAGGCTACGGCCTCATTAGTATGCAGACCGTGACATCTCCTACCCAGGGCAGCCCTGATGGCCAGATAACCGCACCGGTCTTCCACGCAAGCCCGGTATTTCGCCAAATTTTGCCCACTTCCAACCTAACCCACCTAAGGCTAGTTTGATTTGATTATATGGTTTACATCCACGCGCGCATGAAATTTCGTCCGTTTAAAAAAGTATAGTTTTCGACCATACTGGAAATCGTACAGCTAAAAAATGAACAAATATATGCCCTAAAACATATTGGAAAACGATACTTATGTCGTAGAATGCCAAAATCAATTCCAAAGAAATGAAGTGTCTATCATTCACCATACCAAACTCTGTTTGTTTAGTCATTTGTTTGGCCTTCATGGCCACTTAGATTATATAAAGAAGACAACACTTTTGCCAAACCTTTTATTGTTATTCGCACGCTCGCACCAGTTTTTCGGTTCCCAGAGGATGTCATCTATGTAAGCAAATCAACATGGCCTAAGCTGATGACCGGGGGGCACCGCGTATCTGGCCATGATATGTTTTCCGTGGTCCGTGCACCAATAATCCAAGACCCAGTCCGACTGCACCTTCTTGGAATTTATCGCCCGATAATGAAACGATCGACCCAAGGAAATTAATCACTTGATGCTTCAATCTGTCGGCCGGATTTCTCGGATTCGGACGCACGGAGGTGCCAGACGGGCTATTAAAGCCGCGTATTTTACTCCTGATATTCGCCGGTCTCGCTAGTGGCAGGTTTACGGCCCTATCCCATGATTCAGCACGGAACAGGCTTGTATTGAGAGGAGTGTTGTTGCCCAAGACAAGGTCATGGCCAATCCCTAAAACCTTCTTGTGATGACGTCACAGCTTGTTATTAAGATTGGTAAAAAATATAAACACTTAATAAAGAGACTTTCTATTACATTTTTTTGCAACAAAAAATATTTCAATTAAAAATTGTGATTGTAATCTAATTCCACTTTTCAAGAACGTTAAAAGAACCCACGTGAGCGGAAGTGGAACAAACCATTATGGTCTAAAAAGGGGTAGGGAATTTTCCCGACCAGCCTCGTAACCCCTGCTTCTCCTATTGGCTCACTTAGTCCTCACTACTTGTGAGGATGTTTCTGACTCAGGGAGAAGAGTTGCTGTTACAGTTACAGACTAGCTCTATGCCTAGAAGTGGCCAATGGCCTTGCATTGAGCGACACCGTTAAAAAAAAGACAATTGTGCAGTTTTCTGCATTTCTTACATTCATGATTGACGCTAAAACAGCCCACACGAGGTGCACTCATTTTGTGGTGCCACCACAAACTACCAGAATGTAACCAGAATGTAAACAAACATGATGGCTGACAGCTGTGTTTCCAGATTTTATACAAACTCGTCGGGCGTCATATTTTGTCACCCCACTTCCTTAATTACACTTTTCATCTAATGGAGTAGCGTTGATTCAACTTACTTTCTAAAGAAATTTCATGAACTTTTTTGTACTGTACAATGCAGGTATAAATTACAGTGCAGGGAGGGTAAGATCCGTGTGGAGTGCATAGTAGAATAATACATTACGCAACATACAGTACATAGAGGCTCTCATTTAGAGGCTTTTTTTCCGTAAGTTATAGCTCTTGTGGACGAAAAGCTTAGGACAGTCATATATAGTACAACCGGGGCTGATCCGTTCCATAAAGCTAGAACACAGATTGCTGATGAAAACGAGAAAGACGATACAGCCCTTTGGGGGGATCGTTAGCACAAATGGGACACCTATAACACATCCATGGATTTTATGGCACGAAACTTTGAAATAGTCATGATGCTTTTGGGCATTGGTGATCAAAACGTGCGATGGTCACTGGATAATTATGTGCCAAATGTTAGAAAACTGGGTGGTGGTTGTAGTGTGTTAGGGTCATCTTGTTTTACTGGAAAACTATCACAATTTACGTAAGAAACATTGTATCGTTTCTTTTTAAAGAGGTGTGGTAAAATAAATAATCAGAAGTTATGGTACGTAGAAGGGGGTACTTTATTTATCAATTTATGCGTCCAACAAAACAACATTGACAATATGTAACGTGTTTGCACCAAAAATTGAAATATTTTGATTGGCAAAAAATTATAACCTGCGTGTGATTATAATTTACTTCCACTATTCAACATATTTGTGCAATTATCACACATTTCGCACATTAATGGTTGGCCACAAGAAAAGCCCACACGAGTGCCACCACAAACTACCAGAATGTAAACAAATATCGCTGACAGTGTTTCCAGTTTTTAGCCTCGTAAGATGTCATATTTTGGCACCTCCACTTCCTGATACTCTTTTACATTTTGCATAGCCCAAATATTATAAATGCAGATTTAAGTATGAAATTATATCTCATAACATTGAGAAAGCTAGGCAAGACACCCTATGTGCCCTCGTCAATAGCTCCTTTCACGTATACACTTCATCTCACAGAAAACTCAAACTGCAGGCAATTCACAAAGGATTGGGAGCTGATAAGCAGCTTTATAGAGTGTTTTGGCAAGGCTGTGTGAGAGCCGAGCTCTGTGTACAATACTGATAGCCAGCTCCTAAAACGCTTAGCTGGCTTTGTCTGTTCAGCACAGCTTGTTAAGTAAGTGGGGCTTCAGTCAAAATTTGGCACTGGCTCAATCTAAGTCCTCTTAACCTTTTGTGTATACTGGGTGCTGATGTACTTCACAGAGTTAGGCATGGTGCTGCCAAATGCAGACTGGTTTCTTTTCCAAGAATCGTATGCATTATCGGCTTGCGTTACTGGGAAGCCTTCCAACTGAAGGCCTTTATTTTAAAGATCTGTATTATATTATGCTTTCTTTATTTCTCACTTTAAAAACCAATACAAAGTAAAATACACAAGAAAAGTGTGCTGGGGGTAGGCAAAGCAATTTGGTGTATCTGAGGCCTACAACTAAGAAAAGCAAGTAAGTAACTAGCAAAAACGGAGAATAGAAACAACAACAACACATAGCTGATTGTTAAATCAACATTTGGAACAGAACAGAAGAACTAAGCGTAAGTTGGGTTGTGTAGTTCAAAGATATAGCATCATATTCAAGGCTCTTAAAAGTAAATGTTAGTCATACTCATGATCCAAATGACCCCTGTCCACAGTGGTATGCTGTTTCCGGTGTTGAAAGATTGCCATTTGAATCCCTTATATGCCCGTATAAGTTGCTGCTTTAATCATGAATCCATCTCCAAGTTTGTTTTACGTGCTTTTGTGCATGTTTCCCCCCTTCTAATACCGATCCAATCACTGATCAGACGCTCTGACTCTAAACATCTTATCGTGCCGGCTCTATTCCGTGGTGAATTACATGCTCGCCACGTGCGCTGGCGTGTATTACAGCGTGTGATGTACGTAAAATGACGACATCTGGTCTCACAGGCAATTTCTATGGGGGATTTACGGAGTTTAAGCGAACACATATTGGATGTTTGCCAAGACAATGGCACGGGGATGTAATATTAAGTTAACACCAGTTAGTACCACACAGAAACAGGGTCTGTCTTTCTCTATGTCTCGCCCAAAACACATACACATATACACACATATACACAAACACATGCGCACGCAAACACATACAAGCACACCCCACACCTACAGACATAGCACACACGCTAACACACATACACACGCACACACAAACACACACAAATATATATATATATAT
>NW_017803943.1:580372-604618 GCF_001625305.1 Branchiostoma belcheri | reverse complement strand
TACCAGTTTTGTGGTCAGGCTTTAGCAACCACAAAAATTCATCCGTATCTGGGCGTCACGCTGACAAGCGGACTGAAGTGGGGTACACATGTTAATAATATCACAACTAAGGCGAAACAGACATTGGGAGTGATTAAACGTAATCTGTGGGCATGTCCAACTAGAGTAAAATCACTTGCATACACGTCACTTGTAAGACCGAACCTAGAATACGCTGCGACAGTATGGGATCCATATACAAAGAAAGACAAAGACAAATTGGAAAGGGTACAGAATCAAGCTGCAAGATTCTGTATGAACAACTATGTAAGAGGTGCTAGTGTCACGGAAATGAAAAGAAACCTACAGTGGACTTCACTGGAAGACAGAAGAAAGATGTCTAGACTATGCATGATGTACAAAATGACTAATAAACTGGTGGGTGTCCCAACTACTAAGTACCTAATACCAGCCCAGAAGAGAACAAGAAATAGCCACGCATTCAAGTACCAGAGTTATCAACCAAGGATTGAGGTGTTCAAGAATTCATTCTTTCCTAGAACTATCGCAGAGTGGAACTCACTGTCACCAAGTACAGTAGGGGCATTGTCAATAGATAGCTTTAAACAATGTCTAGAGCTAGAAGTTCAAGGGTTAGGTGTAACAAGTCGATCGGTGTAATATAGCCAGCTGCCGCCGCGCCGCGTGCCTGCGAAGCTGGTGTGTTACGCCGAAAGGCGGTTATACCGGCTATACAGATACAGATACAGATACACCACACACACACACACACACACACACACACCACACACACACCACACACACACAAACTTCTGAAGGCAGCGGTGTGAAAGTTTGTTTCCTTGGTTCTGCGGCAGTTTGGTACTACAGGTTGAAGATTGAGACCCTACGCCTAGAGGGAGACGCGGCTGACAAATTGACTGTTAGCCTCGGTGGTGATTTACCCTGTAGAAGTAGGAAAGTATTGATTTTCAAGCGCGCAATTCACGAGCGCCGTGGCTAGCCTAACACGAGGTTGATGAGAAAAAATTTTCATCACCATCATTTCCTCATAGTAATTATGATAGGTACGTGATTGGTTAACGCAACTCGTGATTCCATCACACCGTTAACAAGATGACCTGTCATCGAATGTTTCGTCTGGTTCCTACATATGAGCTGTGTGGAAATCCATACATGTACACCAGAGCAAAAATCTGTGCAACGAAAAAGTCTTGTTAATAATAAATATGTAAAATCATGTAACTCGAACAAGCCTGGTGGCTTCTTCTCCCTTCTTTGTATTTGACAATTTGTTATATATTTATTTTCTGTATTCTGTTTTATGCATGTGCGAAAAATTAAAACAAAGCATGTGAATTTTCATGGCGAACTTAGTAAAAGATCGTTACGTCGATGAAGGTTATTAGAGATCCAGGTAATGAGATACACAAGGAAAATCTAACTCAAGCAACTGGATAGATTTGTGAAAATTGTCAGACGTTTCATGCCACTTCAAAGGTCTGACAGTTCTATCTATTTACCTGAGTAACAATTTTCTTGTGTAAAAAGTCGTTATGTCTAAATGAATTCACAAAGACGAAGACTTACACACATTAAAATCATATTACGTCATCGTGTGTATCCTGGCTGTTTCTGACGTTATCAGCTCTTATTTTGCCTGAAGGAAAATCTTTTTGGAAGACAACTTGGTCCTTATCCGCCATCATCGTTCATCATCTACGTACTTATCTGTGAATCGGATTAAAGTTTGTCAGCAGAGCGCTATCAGGACGGTCCATACCCGCCCCCAGCGAGCATCAGATGTACCAAGCATGTCTGGGTGGGGACGATCTGCAACGTTTTTAAATCTTTTTCAAGGACATTTTGGGGTTGAGAGCATCGTGTGATAGAATAAGAGGCGGGGATTGTGGAATCATCGATTGATACAAAAAAGGCTACTAAGTATTTTGGTTTTTTTTTAGGTATCATTGGAAAAGGACAACCACAAAGTTTTACAGTTTAAAGTTTTGTGCAAAAATAAGGAACCAGCAATGACAGAAACTTACCATATTCCACCAAATTTATACAAATCTCGTCATTCATGTTGGCCATTAAGGCGTTGAAACATTATGAATGGGTTTAAAGAAACGTTAATTGAAATTCTGTGTATCAGTAAATTAATCCATAACAAGCGCCCAGAGCTAACGAAATCCGTACCACTGTACGACTTAAAATCTTTTCAGAGAATTTTTTGAATATGAGGAATCATTGTGTAATAAATTTAAAAAAAATAGGGCGACGACAAAGTCCCACAGTAAAACAAAATCTATTCTACCAAAATTTTAACAAATCCCGTCACATATTGGTTATTACGGCGTTCAAGCATGTTTCAAGCATTTGAAGAAATGTTCATTAAATGCTGCACATTCATGAATAATTAAATCCCTAATAAGAATTTAGCTAACACCATTTTTCATTTTATAGAATAATCCACGAATCCAACAGAAACGTGCGTCGACTGGAAATGAATTCCTAAAATTTCTAGAAGGAACATTTAATAAGTGTTATCTATCTGTACTGACGTCATGGGCTCTTAAGGGAACGATCCCTGGTATCTGTCATTTCCGTTAAGACAATAAAACGTCAAACGAACTTAAGAAAAATTTTAATTATGGCACATAGTCATAGCCATTACCGGCTTTTAAATACTATCACACTCATGGTAATAAAAAACGATAGAGTCACTGCAATAACGTAATACTACCTTCTGAAGCTCAAACGCTTAGGAAGGAATCTTTGTAATAAATTAACCAAATAGGGAGGGATTTAAACAACTCTTAAGTTACAGGGGCTCTTATTCATTTAGACGTATTTACACACCGGATGAAGATAAGGTAAAGTAATGACACTGAGTCACATGAGGAGGGCCTATAGAGCTGGAAGTGCGCACACTTGACTTTCACGGAAATTAACTGACATTAAAGTAACTTTCCTAGTGTAAAACCTGTTTCCTGTGGTCTTGTGTCTTACAAAATCCTTGGAAACCACGCGTACCTCTGTCAAAGGTTAAAGATTTTTTTTAAAAATCTACTTGGTCTTGAACAAGAACAAATGACTAATTAACACACAGGATATTGTATGTTAAATAATAGACTCTTCAATTTAATTCCTTCACATTTTCTTCTCTTCCTTTTGAATATTGGGTTTTGCATTCTATACGGCAATAGCATCGTTTTCCAATATTTTATGCAATTTTTGGCATATATTTCGCGGTTGCTTTTTACTTATTTACAATATGACCGCAAAACTTTTTTTTGAACCGGACGAAAATTCATGTGGATATTATCCATATAATCAAATCAACATGACCTGAGGAAAAAAATCTTGATCACGGCCTCACGTGCATATCATGCTCCATCCTCATCCCGACTAGATGCCGCCGGCTCCAGACTACCAAACAGTGATTACACTCTCTCAGGAACGTTACTTAATGGAAATGTCTGCATGCACAGATCAACCAATAAATTCATTTATCAAAATATCATACCACCAACTGCTGTAAAATACGTCATTGAATTGATGAATATGGCATCGATGTGTTCTATATACATGTGCATGTACTTAATGTACTGATGTACTTAAAATAATTTATATAATTATTATATTATATAATAATATGTGTATAATAATAATAATAATTATGAAATGTATATGTACTTTAGTCAGTACCGCAAGTTCTTTAAGATAACTTACTTTCAGTACTGTGTGCAATTCTTCATACAGAATAATTTAAGTCGTGATTAATCAACTTCTAAATAAGGACTAAAACCGTTTCAAAAATTAAAATTAGCCTTTGGTTATTTCTATGTAATCGGCCACTCCGTAATAGTTATGTGAAATTGCGTTCGACACAAAGTATTTCACAGGGTAAAATTGCATTGTTAATCGTTCAATCGTAGCTTTGAACGTTCGAGAAAAGCATCAGAAGATATCTAAGTAGATAAAAACATATTACCTAAAAGTAATATTTCCCTATCGTCACTCTCCTACTTTTCTATCAAAGGAACGATCAAGTCGTGTTGTTGCATAATCCTAAACATGAAACTCCACAACTGACAGGGTAAAATTGCATTGTAAATCGTTCAACTAGTTTTGAACGTTCGAGAAAACATCACGAAGATATCTAAGTAGATAAAAACATATTGCCTAAAAGTAATATTTCCCTATCACTCTCCTAGTTTTCTATCAAAACAACGATCAAGTCGTGTCGTTGAATAATCCTTAACATGAAACTTCACAACAAAGTACTTCACCGGGGAAGATCACATTGTAAATCGTTCCAGGAGCTATTGCTGGCAGAGCTCTCAGTCTATCTTTATCTAACATAAGTTAGACATTTTGAATCGCACCGCATGCCTGCATTTATCGATCCACCATATTAAATTCTTGCTAGATTCATTACGTTTTGCTGTACTCTCGGCGATCGTTCCATCTAGTGGTGACCTTTCTCTTCTTCAATGTCAAGTCGCCCTCTTTTCTGCCAAGTGACCTTGGCTACTGGCAAAGTCAAATTTTCCTGTTGTCTATTAGACCCCGGGCCGACTGGCTATTACTGGCAAGTCTGGTGACCTTCCGTTCGGGGAATCCACGCAATAGAATGTCCTGCTAACGCCATTATGTGATAAATTACTCTTATCACCTTTTGTACATACTTAGCTTTGTGATGGATATGCTTGGGAATGTTCCAGTACATAATATTGGCAAGGCCATGTTAATTTGATTATATGTATGGCATCATCTGCGAACCCCAAAACTGATGCGAGCTTGCCAAGAAAAAGTTGTCTTCATTGTGAAATCTACGAAGTCATGAAGGTTGAGCAAATGACTTCATTTTCTTAATTCCCTTTGGAATTGATTTTGTTATTCTACGACATCAGTGGTGTTTTACAATATGTACTGCATATATTTGCTCATTTTTCAACTGCTTTGTGTGATTCATAGTATGGTCAAATTGAATGTCATCCATGTAATCAAGTCAACATAGCCAATAAGGGGCGTGGGCAGCGAGAATCACAGAAGAAAGGCAGGCCCATTTGCCCCACCCCTTCCTCGAATGGAACATCCCAAACTGCCTCTCCTGACTGTTATCAAACAGTGATGAATCTGTTCGTCCCGAGCCCCAGTCTGCGTCCCTACTGAGTTTATCAACAGTCCCAGCTGTTCTTCCTGAAGGGTTTCCGCCCACGTCGCGTCTTCGTTTAATATGTTTTACACGAATTCTCGCAAAGCCACCATATGGCAGTCGGAACCAAAAACTTATTCAAAATATTTGTCTTGTATGGTATCATTCTAGTCTGCTCAAAGCGACGCATCTTGCTAAATGCGAACCTTTAAAACAGCACTATCTTTCCGTAGCTGTCTTTACCCAAATACATGTGGAGCACTAAAGCAGAAATTCAGCTGATGCTGTGCTCCAAACAATACAAAACATATACTACAACAAAATTATGAATAAGTAAATACAAACACAATCATATATAGTACAAAATATCGTAAGATTAAAACAGTATATAACAAATATATCACAAAAGCAACGCTAAAACAAGAAAGGTAACATATGTAAAGCAAATGCATATCATAAATGTTTACCTTTCACCTTCGCATATGGTCTGCATGCTCTGTTAATTCTTACGCAAACACATTCATATAGTCTAAATCCCTCCTACTTTAAAATTGCAACATGATGTAACCCAACACCACTTACCATGGTGACAGACAGTCTGTTTCAGGTCATTGACCAGGTCAGAGGTCAGTAATTGGAAGAAACGGAGCAAAAACAATATGTTTTCCTTTGGTATTTTACATATGAAAAGTTAAACACCGGGAAAAGACGATGCGCTGTCAAGAGTAGAAAGGGAGGTGTGGCTTGTCTTGCTTATATATACGAAACCTTCAAAATCCTCACACCTTCGTTACCTTGCGGTACAGCCCGACACTTACGCATGACACATTTTAACATGTCTTTTGCGTGCAGGCCTTGATCAAATCGAAGTTGACACGGCGCACTTTTCCCAACAGCCCCCAGGGAAACGTGGAACAGCGCCGCTCACGCAAATGGCTTTGATTTTTGGCGATGAAACATGTCTTTCGTGCCGCGCAAAAAGGCTGCTAATATTACTCAGCCATCGGAGATCACAACCTTTCGAGAGGGTTTCCTCTTTCCTTAACTTTGATCTATCGGCTAAGTTGCTAAGCTAGAGTGTTAGCGTACCTGGAGGAGCCTCGGCACGTTCTTCCTCGGGATGCCCGACGTTTTCTGCTCGTGGCTCGGGTCAAGAGGTCGATCTCCTGTCCGCCGTCGAGCGCTGACCTCTAACATAGATATGTAAATTCCTTCCTACTCCCAGCAAGTTCCGGTACAGACAAATCCTTGAATTCCAAGGGAATAAAAGTTGCACTTAGCAGAAAGCCTCATCCGTGCCGATTCCAACCGAGTAAACTAGTAGTATCTATTGTGGTATGCAGATTTATAACATGCATCAACCCGCATGGTACCTCGAACAAGAGTCAGTACACGGCATTCTCCCTCAGTGTACACGGAGACGTGAAAGGACTGCAATCTTCTCTCCAGAATTCCACACACATAAAACCGTTTTCTATCCTGTCAAATGTGTAGAAGTCAGGGCGTGAGTGAACACACAGGGACGCTAGATCCTGCAAGTGTACCTCCCGGTGGTCGTCATGTCTGTCACATGCGCGCTCTGCGCTCCCTACCTTCATAGTCATCACCGCTGCTGACGTTAGGTGTTTCTGATGGACCAGTCCATTCCTAACCCCAGGGTGCCGAATTGTAAGACTAGTTTCTCGGGGGTTTTATGGAGGAACATTTGCGGGGTCGACGTAAAGTTGTACCTGTGCGCGCCGCAAGTAAAGCCTGGCTCAAAATGTAAGGCTTGGAATGATTGACTATAAAGCTTTATTCTGACCTACATGGGGTTCAAACAGCGGCCAGTACGTGATTCAGTAAAGTGAGATGAGTCAGTCTGAGAATACGTCACTTGTTATTAACAAACGACCTTTTTCTTATCAAAAAATTAGACTACGTACTTTTATAGTTTAGAAACGTGCTAAGATCCTATGTGAACGACTATATGCACCTAATGACTTGATGAATGATTTTGTTATTATTATTCCTTTACCATTAATTATCTATTCACTGTATTATGTTGAGGCATCCATGTTGACTAAGCATTTGTAATATTTACAAATTACCTCTTAACACCTCTCCCAACTCGACCTCTATGAAAAGCGGCCCTGATGGCCGAAAAGAGCATTTTTTTTAGGTTAAATTAAGGCAAAAACAAACAAAACTCTTAAGAAACAAAGTTCTTTACATTTGTATTGAATCTGTATACCGTGTCTCCAGTAATTCAATTTGTATGAGCCAATTTATTTTAAATGCTCTTTTTGTGTTCTCTTCCTGTCAAAATGTTTCTAGCTTCTCCTGATCGATGATCACTCGATAACCATTTTCCCAAAGAGCCCCCCTCTAAGCACACGTTATGGTATGTCCCATATCTTCGTCATACTAAAGTAATTACCGAGGCCTGCGTTCTTCTCTAGCGACTAACAAGCCTTTATTTGTCAACGTATATAAAAATTGATGTGATTTTTAAATCCGCGAAACAAGAACGGTATCTCATAATAAACAAGAATGCCTCTGATGTCTCTCGGGAGAGGCCGTGCACTATTTTTGCGTGATTGTGGCTATTCATACTGTCCGGGATGCTGAGAGTCAGTTGATGCTATTGCGTGAGGGGCTGTTCCATTATGCATCGCGAAGAGATTAAACGGGCTTTATAAACCATTTACAGACCGGTGGTATACGTAAGGTCTACCTTATACACCGCCATCTTCCCGGCTTACCGTCTCTGACAGAGATACCGGAGCGATCAACCGCAATCTTCGCACATTAATGGAAATCAAATGCCATGAAATTACACTTAATCGGCAGATGTTGCAAGGGCGAGGATGGGATTTAGGAAACGCTAACGTTTAGAAGTCATTTGGAAGATGAGAAATCAAATTAATTTGTACCAAAGCCTTTTTAGTGATTGCTGCATATTTCTAATGACATAATTTTACCCTTTTTCCTATCATAACAAGGACGCGTACACGTACCTGTGATGTCACTTGGAGTCCCAACCCATCACACCAGACCATTACGAGAGATCAATCTGATCTGGGTAGGAAAATGGACGGGAGACTCGGTAAAGCCCAGTGCTCTGATAAATCCAAGATGGCGGCTCATTCTTGTCATGTCGTCTGTGGGGACATGGAACGTGCCCTTGAGCGTTGGCCCGGTGGCGTGAGGGTACATGAGGACAACCGGCGGTAACGTCATGAGATACCGGCTGGGGGGAGTTCGAACTTATCTATATTTATAACATCAGTTTCATTGAGATTCATTACTTTTATCACTAATTTTCTTTTCTATTGATTTTTTGTTGCTGGTTTGGTACCTAAGTAGTAAAATAGGATGTATGATTAATATATTTTCCATAATTCTTGATCTAATTTGTTTTTATCAGGGGTACCAAATGTGATTTGGGGATATAGTGCTGTGTAACATGCTGGGTAATGTAAGGATTGTTATGTTAGTTACGAAAAATAAAGTTTCTGAGATTTTCAGAATGCTGAAATGCTTTTGTTTAATACACTAGTTTGAGTTGCTATTTCAACGTATGTCAAAATTCTTAAATTCTGTTTGCTGCTAGTTTAGCTGCTTCCCTCTTCCAAAAGAAATAAGTACATCATCTCCAAGCAGATCTTTTGGTGGCTGCAAAGACAGTATTATACTGGCCAGGCAATATCCATTTGGTAGGCAGTTACCATTCGCCATGCAGTATATATTTGCCACCCTAGGCTGGCGTAAAACATAAAGATATCAGTACTAAAAAGAAAACCTGACAAATTTAAAACGCCCCCAACACACGTCAAATATAAGCCGACTCCTAATAAACTGGAGAGTACTAAGAACAGCCCCGGCACTTCAACTTGACTCCTACGAAATTACGTTTCTTATCACGATTCGCTGCGCGGGTAAAGGCTGTGTTCAACAGGCTAAACGGAGCGCTTTAATTATTAACTCTCCTCCGCCGTTCATCTCTGGCACTCCGCCTCCTGCAAACTGCATGATCTGTTCCTTGATTTGTGTCGACATGATTTAGTAGAGCCGTTAGAGAACCACCTGAACCGTTCCTTTCTAATGGTTCCATGATTTCTAGATTATCGCCTGATTGTGCAGAATTTACGTATTAATCAGTATGCAAAGGAGAGGGTTTAAATCGCAAAAGGCTTTTTTTTAACCTCCCAGCCAGAACATTGTACGTCGGTGCCAACTCCTCCCTAATGATCGGCAGTTATGACCGCATAATTCATACGAACTTGCCGGTAGGAACATAAAGTTTTCATGGAGGCGTAATTATGGTTTGTAATGGAATTCCGACCCGCTGAAGGCACCCAGATACCATCATCTACAACAGGGCCATAAATTTTTCTTCTTCAGAAAATTACAAGCTGCGACCATTAGTTTTGCCGGAACGACCTCGTGAATGGTTATTAAAATGAGTGCAATTTTTTACGATGAAACAAATGCCCGATGAAAAGCCCCACAGATGTACCGATAAAGCAAAATCCGCAACAATTTCCTACACCCCTCCTCAATGTTATTGCCGGTGATGTCGTAAGAATAGGCAGAATCTGGAATTGCTCCATGATTTTTATTTCCACAAAACCAATTAACTGGGTCTGTTACTTGCTACAAAGTATCACTGGCGTATGTCAGAGATAGAGTAGCTGTAGATTTGGTACCCGCTTAGTTGGATTCCCCCATCATTACAAGAGTAGTTTATGACACTGCGTAGCGTATAACGACAGTCAGCCCATTCCGCGGCATTAAATTCGGCAGGTCCCAATTACGGCAACCTGCCATGAAAAATATTTACGTGAATTCGTACAAAAACCAATATTGCACCATGTAGTGTTGTTGGTTTCTTCACAACTAACAGTCACAGTAGTACTAGCTAGGTAAAACAGACCGGAATTACTGCGATCACTATGTCTTCATCAAGCAATACCTATCGGTTCACAGACCATTGCTAGAGCACATTACGAGGAAAGGCATTATCAATCGCCCTTGTCCGTGTTTCGACCCTTCCTTAAAACCAGCACGGTACAGATAATTTGCATATATACACACTGATATCACCCGTGGGTTTCCATGGAAACCAGTCAAATCAATTTCACGCGAGGGTGAAAGGTCACGTTTCCAGCAGGGCAGAACGCATACAAACAACCCTTATCTTGTCTATGAACAGTGAGCGCGGACCATTGTTTTTTGTACGTGATATATACGCTATTATACCAAATCATCTGCACTCGGTCAGATTTGGCTTACAACACTTTGCGTTTTTATGGAAAAGGGTTGATGGGAATTCGATCGGATGCCGAAGTCATGACAACTGGGCCAGCCAGTATGTAGTAAAGCCATCAACCTTGTACTGTCCCCCTGGTTCGTCCTGGATGTTGGATAGCGTAGGATCAATATGTGGATACTCAGTGAACAGTTCATATCTGTATGGCACTATAAAATGGTCACAGGAAGGGCGCCATCGTTATAACATCTCCAGCAATTCCTGTACACATAACGCCTATTCTCTTACTGTCTGCACTACGGAGATACAATAAAGCTGCACAGTCGGAAAAAAACAGACCAATCATTAAAAAAAGGCAAGGATTGTAGATCCTGGAAAGAGCACACCGAATGAGGTTTGAATTGCACAAAAGACGTAAAGATTTCTTCAATATCACAGGTCCGATCTATATATGTATATATATTTTTCATTTCTACATATACTGTTGTCTGATGTGGGTAGAATTGTTTCCCGTCTGGGTGAATTTCCGAGTTTTGTATCTCGAGCTTGTCACACAGACGACAGAGTACACCACGGATGTCCACGCGTCCTCCAGAAGAAGTTCACCCTTCTGCGCATGAGCGAGCCATCTTGGCTCTGGGGCATGATGGGAATCAACCATCCAGGGAACTCTCGGCTTACCGAGCTCATTTTCTTTGCCTCATCCTTGGCTGGCATTGCTTCTATCCAGGATTATGGAAAGTATTTAGGAATTTACAAGCTTTTCCCTGACTCCAAATCGATCGATTTTTCTGGCTTTTCTTCCATCTGGCGTGTTTTTATTTCTTTCGATGCTTTTGGAAGTCAGTCTTTTGTCGTCCGAATCACTTCTGACAGTGTGCGGATTTCAAAAGGTCTTTCGAGGTCCGGACATGAACTTCATAGTACCTGAATCACGTAGCGGTAATGCAGCAGCATCGTGTTCATATAATACAGTAGAAAATGCTTTATCTTAGCCAGTCGGCCAATGATGAGACGATACTTTGATAGACATCGGATGACTTTGCCCAAATCGATCTGTTCCGAGTTTGCATCAGTCATTTTTGACATGAAAATCTCCCATACATGCCACAGATATTGGAAGAGCGTCCCGACAGAGGGGGGAAAGGATCCAGTTATTGTCTAAGACAGCAACAAACGTGTGCTCAGCTTCCGCTCATTACCCTGGGTGAGGTCAAAAGCTTTCGCAACGGGACAGTCTCCTTTCGGAGGACGACGCGGCCGCACCCTCATTTACATATTCCGTTCCGTTTTCCGGACTTCCCCAGTAGTCGGAGGTGCTCTCGGATCCGGAAATGTCGTCATGATGGTGGTGATGGTGGTGGTGTTGGTGGTACTCCTCGTGCACGTGCTGGTGACATTCCACCGCGCTGGCCTGCCCGTAGCAGCCCCGGTCGGACGGAGACAACCCCGAATCGTAGCACGGCCGCTCGGTGCCGGGCTGGCAACACTCCCCCGACTCGCTAGGGGGACACAAATCGCACCACGTTGGACTCGACCGTCTGATTCCTCCCTCCACGTTCTCCTAGCAACAACACGTAAAGATATAGACATTAGTAGACATCATTTGCATAAAAATCGATACAGAAACCACTGTGTCTGTAAACTTGGCCATTTTCCACATTCTGCTTTGCACTCATTGGCTGCGTGCCATAACTTGCCTGTCTAGTCTATACATCTCATATACACATCCCTTTGACAGAAGTATTGGCACTCACAAACAGATATGAAATAGCTTGATAGTTCATATGTCTTAATAAAAGTCACCAAGAAGAAGGACTTTAACTGTAACTGTCAACACGAAAGAAAGTTCAAACTGTACGGCACCGTAAAGTTACGTCATGGAAGTTGTGGATGTTTCATTCATTCCGGGTGCCGTACTGTTCGAAATGTGGTCATTTTTTCCTGTTGACAATTAGTTGAAATCCATGTACATACGAAAACGTACCAGTAACATATTAAAATTGAATTGAATAAAAGAAATATAGGTGAGAATTCAATAGAGGGAAAATAACTTGGAACAATACAAAACAATGTAAAGAAATAATGGCAATGTTTGGATTAAACATTTTATAGAAAACTGCTATGGAAGCAAATACCTGAACTACTGAAGCTGTATTATTAAGACAAACTTTATGTTAAAGAAAATGGCACCTAAGCGTAGTTGGGGAACCATTCGTTGCTGTGCCCCAGCTGATTAAGCAATGTGTCAAATGCTGTCTTGGTTTCTATATTGATTTTTCCCTTCTCCTAATGAGAAAACACACGTCCGGGCCCTGAGGGACGTTGTCAGGGAAACAGGAACCCTACGTCAACGTCAGGAGACAGATAACGGCAACGTCTGATGCAGTGTCCTGGGTTGACATCTGTTATCATTCTATTTTCAGTTTTGAAGCTATATAGATTTACAGGGTATCTGTACGTGGCAGCTTGAACCTTGAAGTGTCAGTGCTGTATCGTATGTTTAATGTCATGATTGTGTGATAGTAACTACATGTACATTACCAACATCTAGGTTTAACCATCCAACATGGCGGCAATATATACGTCATAGCCACGCGACAATCTACTATCCGTGTAGTTTATGGTGGTTTAGTCTTATCAGTGCTTTTAATTTGAACATTGTAATTGTTAAATCATGTAACATTTTCACACCAAAGATTGAAATATTTCAAAGTATTCTTCCACTTTTCAAAATATTTGTTCAATTCCGTTTGGCCCTAATGCAGCCAACATGGGGCACCCTCAGTTATGCTTCGGTCCCAATTGCGCCGGTGCCCGTCGGGGATGTAGCCCCGGCCGGCTGTTGTGGTCACAATTAAAAGTTTCCTTCAGTGGCATTTTGTCACCCTTATTGGTCGTTCTCCGGCAGGCACCCGGCAGGTACCCGGCAGCTTCTCTGACGATGCCTTGTACTGGCCCAATTAATATAGAGTTCACGCTTTTGTTGTGATCATTTGATCAGTGACGTCACACATTTTACCCGGGTTTACGAAGTACACATCTTTATTCTGTTCATCTGGTCTGTAACGTAACAAAAGTGTTCCGGTGGACTGCCGGCAACCGGAGGGGTACCTGTCGGTGTTCTCACGGTGAGGTCACGGCGTCTTTTTGTCAGCGGGGCCCGGGTAGAATTTAATTCAGAATTAAATTCTTCTCGGGTCCCCGCCGGGCCCAAAAATAGCCCGGTAGCCGCAGGGTGCCCGGCGGGGCCACGTAGGGGCTACGCCCGAAAGTGCCATAAAACAGCCCGGGAACTACCCGGCAGGGCCCCTTTCTTCAATTGGGACCGAAGCATTAGTAATACCAACACAAAATACCAGAACGTAAACAGACATGGCTATTGGCTTTTTTTCAAGATTTTAAGCACTGAATGGCACTTATTTGCATCGGGGTAGGGCTGCTTCAACTTACTTTGTAAAAAAAAAATGACCAGAAAATTTACTTTTTGTATCGTGCTAATGTTACATAATGTACCTTTAAACGCTGTAAGCTTTAAGTTCATGTTAGCGCTAGTCTTGTATATTCATGCAGGTGTTGTGAGTGCGGGGAAAGCAACTAAGTATGAAGTATGAAATGAAATCGTGATACGAATCATTCTTTGACTAAAATATAGTGGCTTGAAAGGATGGCCATAACATTTTCCTGTACTCCGTTTTGAAGTCAGTCGTGCATTCATAGGAAATTCCAAAAAGCACTATAAATTTCCTGTGAACATTAGACTGGGAATTGTAGAATGAGAACATTTGTATTTCTGAAGGCGAACACCACTAAAACATGTAATATGCCCAGTGGGATAGCTTTGAAAGCCGAAAAGTAATTTAAGCAAGCCGATCACTTTTTATGATGCATTGAAGCAATAAATATGAGATGCTCGCATATATCCTATAGATAGCTGTCCTCGGCTGCAAATAGTGCAATCGAGGTACACATAAGGGTCCGTCTGCGTTGGTCATATAGAATCTATACGACAGTAATTCCCACAACGACGATTTATCCCATGTCATTTCCATCATTTTAATGTTTCCATATCCCTCTAACTATATTGTTCTTGAAGATGGGACATTGTTTCGCGATCGTTACTATCTATTTTATCTTATAGATAATAAAATTTACAATAAGAAAGATGTTGTTTTACTTATGTTTTGCCTGCATTTATCCTACAGTACAGTATTACACTATCTTCACAATTTCGTACTACAAAACAATCGCACTGAGCTATATAGTTTCCACCAAAAGTGACTCGTCGAAGAATTTGACTCCGTTAAAAATACTTCACTTTCAACGACATTTTTCTTGATAAATATCATTGTTCATTTTTGTTGAATTACCACTTCACCTTACCTTTCTCCTGGTAAACATGAGCTGACAAAAGTCACCTTTTGTATAACCTCTAACGGATTGATGCTTCAGAAGAGACAAACCGTCCGATCCCGGCAGATAACGGGCTGCCAGTCCCCACAGGGAAAACCTGCCCTTTTTATGGATGGAAACTCCACGTCAGAAAACGACCCCATTATATCACAACCATCAGTCTTTTTCACCCCACCCAATAAGGAATTACACGGCGCTAAACATGCCACAAATATGACCTTTCTTTCACATTCGCGGCGGCGTGGTAACAAAGTTTAGCGGGGGTTCTGGGGTCACGCTGACAAAATGAGTTCGTCCTTTGGGTCAATTGAAACAAGTGCGTTATAAGAAGCTTAAATCACGTGAGAAGTAATAGACTGGAACGATCTAAGTACGTAAGTGGTCACAAACTTTTGCCAACTAGTTCCTACTGGAAGTTAGCAAAATAAAGTACGGGATTTGTAAAAAAAATATTGACATGAATATGCACAATTGAGTCAGGATGATTCAGTGAGTCATGCATTCATGGTGCAAAGTATATATAATGGTACTTAGCACGGTTGCTTTCTAGTTGGAATTTGTAGCCGCAAGACCACAATAATTCTCTATGACTTCTGTACGTCGTTATACTTTTTGTATACATACATGGTATTTTGCGGTGAGGTAACTATCAGAGGTGTACAATCGCTTGTTTTGTCTCCCCTAGACTTTGCAATAGAGTAGTCAAAAAATGAATAGATAGTCTTTCTATCATCATGTAATTAATGAAATATTTATGATTTTATCCCTGATCACTTGACAAAATCGGTGTCATTTGAACAACATAGATGTTGGCCTTTTGAGAAATAAACGTCCGTTCTAAATTTATAGTTTACATTACGTTACGAATTCGTTACTCAACCAATGACTTCAATTATGACATATCTATCTGTAAAGGCCAGTAGCAATAAACAATGATACACTCAAGCTTAAAGGGACACTGGCCTTGAGGCCGGCAACATAAATCAGGCAATGAGGGAAAGAGGCATATTGGCAGTCATAAAGACTCAAGATCAAAGAAACAACGACACTACATAAGCAAGTAAGTAAGCAATTTGTGGCTTTAAAATTGCACAGCATACTTGTAAATGTCTGTTGTTGTTGCCACTGGATACGCATGCCAGACGATTTGCCCGGAATTATGACGAAATATCGCGATTGATAATGGGAATCGGCAGATTCTTTTGGCAGCAAACTGTACGTCCTTGACGTCATGACCGGCATCGTAATGGTACCTAAATATGCCGTAACCATTGAGTGCACTTAGTGGCTGAGATTTAAGACACTTTTCTGCCTTATACCTCGTAATGTTGATGAAAATAGACATAATTTATCATGAAATGTGATCACGATTCCTTTTCATTTGATGTTATCTGTGTACATTGTATGGCAAGTATGAACCTTTTTGAATATGGCAAGAAAATATAGTTCAACTCCAGTATGTTTTAATATTTTCTAGGTATCATGTGCAAACGCTTTACCCAAATGTAAAACCCGTCAGATTTTGATTGGTGAAGCCAAGAGAATCACATATTTTGAAACTCTACCAAAAACTCCACGACCCAAATCCGTATTATATATTGGTGATACTCACCTCCCACGACTTTGAATCCTTCTAAAAACCCATTATATCCATCAGGAGCACAAATGGGACAAGATAATGCGAGCGACTTTCAACTTGGAAGCTATAATAGCTATAGACCCCGTCTTTTATTGTCAGCTTTTGATAACGTGCCAAAGAAAGTCTATGGCATTTTTAGATGGCAAGGTGACTCAAGCGGCGATTGCTGAATGACTAAGCCTTTATTGCTCCTTTTCAAACCGACTGACGAGCATTTAAGAACCAAGAAATCATCATGCCACTCATAGTACTTTGGGACATGGAGCCATCGTGAACACTTAAGAGATACCATTGCTCGTGCTCTTAAGCAGCATCCACAAGTTTCAAGCTGATCTACGACACTTCAAAACTTTGTGATGATCTTTTATATCTCCCAACCACGAGAAGTAAGCTAAAAGCAAGTTAATTTGTCACAAGCTTATTTTTACAATACATTGACACGGAACTTTACGACTTGATGTCAAAACTCCCTCCCGGGAGAGCTTCTGATGTCTCTCACTTGACGCTGGATAGGGGTAGACTGTATTAAAGATATCTCAGCGGATAACCAGTTTTATGACAACTCTGTGCCGATATATGTACCCATGTTTAGCTCGGATTCAAAGATGGACGATGTCTGAGCTGTAGATTTGAAAGCCTTCCTTTGAAATGTCTCCCGGTGGAAAAGTTGGATCCAAACATGTTTATGACGGCATTACTGTAGGAAATGGAGGTAGTTTAAGTGCAGGAAGTCGACTTTCTAGAGGATAGACGAAACCTTTTTACCCCACCCGCACATGACCAGCTTGGGAGTACACACACATCAGCAACAACTACTGGTAGGTGTAAAGTTTACAGTCATGGGATTTTTTCAAACCAAACTTTACGACAGGATGCTGGTATTATCAACAGGAAAATGTATAGCTACAATCAAAGCCATTCGTGTTTTGACTTAATCATCAATAGACATAGTGATAAAAACAGAGAGAACACAGCTAGTTATAACTCCATTGAGAATAGAACCAAAAACAGAAGGATGCAATTGTACACATGTACACATGGCTTCTGAAAAGAAGTTCACAAAAGTTTCAGCGTTAGATGTTCACAGAAAGTATATGAATATAACATATGACGTTAAATAAATACGTGAGTTACAAGGTAAAAATAGGCTGTTATGTAGTCTGATTACTCAACACGTTGCTTAAATATCCTGTATGATGAATCATCATCAATAACGTTTAATTTATTCAAATTCATTCACTGACTAAAAGTGGCGATACTTATAAGACCATCCGACAAGTAACTTTTTTTAGGGTAATCAGGGGAACAATGTTGACCTTTGGTGCCCTTCGACAGAAGCTAACGTACGTATCTTCGAGCCTTTTCTTTCATTCATACACTCGCATTTAGTTTGAAACAGAAATTATGTGACTAGTGCTCAACCTCCTTGGCTCAACTACACGTCAAAGCTTTCATCAGTGTATTCACGCCATGCCCTTGCGAGTTTTGTACCATAGAAGGGGAGGGGGGCTTATTTGATGGGGAACGGCATGACCCTTCGCAAAGGTCAAGTATAGGTCAACGCACCTAATTACACAAATATTGTCGCAGTCACAGTTTAACTTCCAAGGACTTGTGACACACGGAGCAGCGAGTTCTCTAGCCGTGGCGACTCTTGACTCGGGCTTACATTGCATTACCGAGGGTAATGCAATGTAAGCCCGAGTCAAGAGTCGCCACGGCTACGAGTTCTCTAGCTTGCTGGGACCCTGTCCACAGCAGGATTTGTGGGTGAGGGGATTTCAAAAGGCATTCACCCAACTATGTGTCCTATTGTGTACTATTCTGACTAGCGAGGACACGGCAATACAAACAAAGCGTACCCCCACGTTTTTAGAAAAAATAAGAGAGAACCAAATTGATGCTCCAAATAACAGTTACTCAACCGCTGGATATGATTTTGGAATCAGTTAGACATTTCAAGTTGCATCCACTATCTTTAGACTTTGACGCTACCTCTGAAACGTCTGACAATTTCCAACATCATATCCAGTTGCTTGTCTGTTTTTTTTGGGGGGGGGGGGGGCATTACCTGGATGTCTAACCTTCATCGACGAAGCATATTGATGCTGCTGCAAAGATGAAATAAAATAAGGAAGCCCGAAGACAGGATAGGCAGGTTCTGAATGATAATCGAGTAAGTGCAAATCGACTCTGGAGGTATCAGAATCCCTAAAGTAATTACCGAACAATTGATCCATTATAAATCACGTTAAACAAATCCAATTTAAAAATCAATCCTCAATCACAGACATGTTTCCACGGGGTTTGGTGCGCTGAGCTGTGTTTACTACCCCAGCTGTAAATAATGCACTTAAACAGTTAAGCGTGTCGTGTTGCGTTTGGCTTGGAACCAAGAGGTCCCGAGTTCGAATCCTGTTATGCCACTGACCTTGTGCCCTTGGGAAAGGCACTTTATACGGCTTTCCTCACTTAAATCAGGTTAAAATAAGTATTTCTATTGTCCGTTCATGCGTTTGTCCTCTGCGTTGGTATCGGTATGAAAATAAGTTGAAAAGGCTTGAGCGTGCCGTGCACCATGTCTTGTAATAGATGTTGGGAAAATTTAACCACCTAATTTTATATAATTCGACCCCTTGTCATTGATTGATTGCTACTGTATCACGATTATGATGTTGAGTTGCTATTGCTTTTGGGGCTGCTTGTTTAATTATGAATTCATGTTTATTTCTCTATATATATTTATAAATCTTTCTGCATTTATTATTTGTGTTTATAATAGGCTTCGTCAGAAATCACCCTTTTCGGCTGAAGTGACCAACTATGCATGTAAAAAATTTTAAAAAATTGATAAATAGACAGTCTATTAGATGCCTCTTGTCAAAATTAATTCTGATCTTATAATCATCAATCAAAAATACTAAAATGAGGAAAATCAAGTATTCTATTGAGCTTACGTCGATCATGATCAGTCCAAATATAGCATCGTATAATTGTTTAGATACATCTCTAACCCCATAATGTCATTTGAACAGCCTACTCCGGAAAGTGGAAACGGTTTTCTGAGAAATACGATGCCCTCTTCCATTTAAAATTCAGTAAAGCTAAGCTTCTTATCGATTGCTGTATATTTTCAGAGCCAAATAACTTTCAAGGTCATTCTGGGAGACCTTAGGTCATGAAGTGTTCGAAACAAAAAAGGGAGAGCTCGGTGTTACTTTAAGTTCAAATTATATGCAAAAATTACATGACCATTACATGTAAATATTTATTCGAGTAGTTGATTTATAATGTTGCTATTTTAGGACATGTTAGCTAAGGACAAATTCCGTTGGGAACGTTTCTCCCGGCGCCAGTGTAGCGGACATGAGATATTCTAAACCTGCACTTGGCAGCGTCACAGCCCCCGGTCGACTACAAATCACCACCGCCGGCCTCGTTTGCCAATGGCGATGCGGATAAGGGATTATCCTGCCAGGGCCATCCATTAATTTCAGGATTTATTTCAGCTTAGGCTGGACCTGTTGACTAAAGGGAAGGCTGACTTTCAATTTCGTGTCTGTAATTCATCATCGTGGCTTCAGGACCATATGACCTCCAAATTGCTCCGGAGCTAGCCTCCTTCGCAGACTTGTCGGGTGGCGGCGTTAGATATTTTTTTCGGGGCGCGACGCGAGTTATGCCGCGGAGGGATGGTTTTGCCGCCGAGAGAGTTTGCCGGGGAGAGACATTTTCACTGCCCCCCAAACTCTTTCCCTTGCAAACTCCCCCGGTGGCAAAACCATCCCTCCGTGGCATAACTCGCGTCGCTCCCCGAAAAAAACTAACGCCGCCGCGCCCCCCAAAAGTCTGCAAAGGAGGCTACTCGGAGGCCCTGTCAGGGTCAAAGAAGAAAAATTACGATGTCGCCCCGGGTCGTCCGACTTGATTGTTCCAAGTGGCAAGACCATCGGCATGAGGGGTGTGAGGGTCGTGTCAGGGGCTTTGGACTGAGAGCAAAACGTTCACTACACGTCAGGACGAGAAGTGAGCTGACTTTGATTAAACAGTTACGGCGAAGGAGATCAATATCAACGCCAATGAGGATCGCCCGAGATGAAATATTCAACATTTTGCGTCTCGGACGCAGGAAAGGATGGAATGTAAAGTCCGTCATCGGGAGTTTTGTGCAATTCTGTAATATGATTTTTTGATAGTATTACACGTAGGATATGCATCATTAGGTGGGGCTGTTTAAATGGGGATCACTATGCCAAAAATGGTTAGATTAGACATTTCTAGCCAACAACTGTTCTTCTGGTTGTTATATTTTGTGTCCACCAGTCGTCATTGAATTTGTTTTGGAAAATGCTTATAAAGATTATCTAAAAATATTTAAAAAATAGGTAATATAGATCGTGAGGGGACACCTTTAGTGCATTTAACGGACAATCATGGTTGTTCAAACAATACTGGCTAGTTATTACAGAGTTTACATGTTATTACAGAGTTTTTAACCTGAAACTGCATTGCTCACATCACTACAGCAATACATATACATCGATCTGTGATTTGATACCCGGACGTTTAATATTCTTCAAAGGAATTGCCTTATTTTATTTTCCCTCGCAGGCCCCTTTACATCTACACAACCAGGTACACCAATCTCCTTATCAAGACAAGTAGGCCGTAGGACGAAACAAATCGGCCCGAACGGCAGACCGCAGCGTCGGCAACGATGTTAGCACGCGAGGAATGCATAAAGACGTCTAGAAGTCTTTCAAACGTGTCAACACATGGATGGAGTACGTGCACAAGTCACCCAACAAACCACCCATCAAACAGTGAAGTACGACATTTGTACGGCGTCGATATGTTATAACGTCGCTGTTTAGGATGCTAGGCAGGGGAATATGGTTCTCAGTGTATTAAAACTTAAGAAAGAGTACCAGCGAGAAATGAAAACTAATCAACTGCAAACAGGATTCACTATTCCAAGTTAATACAGTTTTAATTAAAAAAATTGCAAAAATAAAATATACAAAAAATAGACACAAAAATATGACATTACATGCGAGATTGATCTTCCCTCTTTTTTAAGCAAGAATAATGGTACTAGCCATACACTGCAGTACACTAATATATGCTTTTGACTATATATGTAAAAACTATTCAATATCACATTAGTAGGTACTCATTTCGGACTCGGACTGTTACCAAGTCAGTCGCAAATATCTGGTCAACTCGGCCCACCGTCCTGGTCAACTCGATCAACTCGGTCCACTACCCTGGTCAACTCGGTCCACTACCCTGGTCAACTCAATCAACTCGGTCCACTACCCTGGTCAACTCGGTCAACTCGGTCCACTACCCTGGTCAACTCGGTCAACTCGGTCAACTCGGTCAACTCGGTCAACTACCCTGGTCAACTCGGTCAACTCGGTCAACTCGATCAACTCGGTCAACTCGGTCAACTACCCTGGTCAACTCGGTCAACTCGGTCAACTACCCCTGGTCAACTCAGTCAACTCGATCAACTCGGTCAACTCGGTCAACTCGGTCAACTCGATCCACTCGGTCAACTCGGTCCACTACCCTGGTCAACTCGGTCAACTCGGTCAACTCGGTCAACTCGGTCAACTCGGTCCACTACCCTGGTCAACTCGGTCCACTACCCTGGTCAACTTGATCCACTACCCTGGTCAACTCGGTCAACTCGGTCCACTACCCTGGTCAACTCGGTCAACTCGATCAACTCGGTCAACTCGGTCAACTCGGTCAACTCGGTCAACTCGGTCAACTCGATCAACTCGATCAACTCGGTCCACTACCCTGGTCAACTCGGTCAACTCGGTCCACTACCCTGGTCAACTCGGTCCACTACCCTGGTCAACTCGATCCACTACCCTGGTCAACTCGGTCAACTCGGTCCACTACCCTGGTCAACTCGGTCAACTCGGTCAACTACCTGGTCAACTCGGTCAACTCGGTCAACTCGGTCCACTACCGTGGTCAACTCGGTCAACTCGGTCAACTCGGTCCACTACCCTGGTCAACTCGATCAACTCGGTCAACTACCCTGGTCAACTCGGTCACCTCGGTCAACTACCCTGGTCAACTATCCTGGACAACTTGGTCAACTCGGTCAACTCGGTCAACTCGGTCCAATACCCTGGTCAACTCGGTCCACTACCCTGGTCAACTCGGTCAACTCGGTCCACTACCCTGGTCAACTCGGTCAACTCGGTCCATTTATACGGCGTCGATATGTTATAACGTCGCTGTTTAGGATGCTAGGCAGGGGAATATGGTTCTCAGTGTATTATAACTTAAGAAAGAGTACCAGCGAGAAATGAAAACTAATCAACTGCAAACAGGATTCACTATTCCAAGTTAATACAGTTTTAATTAAAAAAATTGCAAACGACACAAAAATATGACATTACATGCGAGATTGATCTTCCCTCTTTTTTAAGCAAGAATAATGGTACTAGTCATGAATTTCATTCTGCCTTAGGGCGTGTCTTCCTTGCACAAAAATCAGTGCATTTAAAAACGACCATTAACAATGTTTATAAGGACATGTGTAATTCAAAGAAACCCTGCAGTACACTATGCTTTTGACTATATATGTAAAAACTATTCAATATCACATTAGTAGGTACTCATTTCGGACTCGGACTGTTACCAAGTCAGACCATCGCAAATATCTGGTCAACTCGGCCCACCGTCCTGGTCAACTTGATCCAAAACCCTGGTCAACTCGATCAACTCGATCCACTACCCTGGTCAACTCGGTCCACTACCCAGGTCAACTCGGTCAACTCGGTCCACTACCCTGGTCAACTTGGTCAACTCGGTCCACTACCCTGGTCAACTCGATCAATTCGGTCAACTCGGTCGACTCGGTCGAACTCGGTCAACTCGGTCCACTACCCTGGTCAACTCGGTCCACTACCCTGGTCAACTCGGTCAACTCGGTCAACTCGGTCAACTCGGTCAACTCGGTCCACTACCCTGGTCAACTCGGTCAACTCGGTCAACTCGGTCCACTACCCTGGTCAACTCGGTCAACTCGGTCAACTCGGTCAACTCGGTCCACTACCCTGGTCAACTCGGTCAACTCGATCAACTCGGTCAACTCGATCAACTCGGTCCAACCTACCCCTAGGTCAACTCGATCAACTCGGTCCACTACCCTGGTCAACTTGATCCACTACCCTGGTCAACTCGGTCAACTCGATCCACTACCCTGGTCAACTCGGTCAACTCGGTCCACTACCCTGGTCAACTCGGTCCACTACCCTGGTCAACTTGGCCCAATCGGGCCGGGGTACCAAATTCCACCCAGCCTGAAGAAATAAGGACAGTCGTGTGAAGTGCCTTTCCCCTACCACCATTCTGCCAAACGTCGTTTTATTCTGTCTTGTAGCAACAGTTTAATCCAGCAGCCAAGTGGGAAATTATAACATCGTTCTTAAAGGATGAAACTGAGACTTCGTGAAGGAGGAGATCTGAAGACTTTCGCATAAATGATGGATGGATCGATAACACTGCCGTAACGAATACGTGGCAAAAAGGATTATCTTTTACATCGTTATCCCGGAGTAAAAAGTTTATGACTCCTCGTTACAGACCCTGTGTAAGAACAGTAAAGCTGCCCAGCTGTGCAGACTATCAAGTTGTAAACCTGGATTTCCCAATCATCTCTTTATAGAGTTGTTTCCTGCTACTCAATGTCATTTACAAATACACATTTATGACTGGAGGTCTTTGCTACTGGCGTGTATTACCCGG